>NC_056749.1:92520896-92633396 GCF_019279795.1 Protopterus annectens
CCTCTCACTTGTAAATTCATCCACAGTCCAAACATCTTCTGGAATTCAAATTCTGCGCAGATGTGGAAGATGAAGACATAAACCATCTGTCGAACAGATGCAGAACATAAAAACAGGTCACAAACAACTGTTGCATCTATGTGACTGGACGCAAAGGGCATTCTTAAAGATGAACAAACTTTAAAAAACAACATATATATTTTTTTGTAATTAAAAGAAAATTACTCCCCCAGCCAGATGGTTACAACGAGGTGCAAGTGCACCCCCTTGCACCTGCCTGCGGGGACCCTTGCCTCCCTAATATTTTTAAAGACCTCACTTTGTACTCCTCATTCTGTGCTCAGCTTAAAGATCATCACACGTCTGAATCAGTTTGCAAATGCTTTCTCTCTGATAAACCATGAATCTTCCACTCTCTACTTCATCAGTCAGACACCTTTGTCTTTCCTACATTATTGCCCTACAGTAATAGGTGACATCTCTCCCACATTGTATATACTGCATATTGTTCATTTCTGCATGCCCTTACCTTGCATTTGCTATCTTTTATACTTCGTGCTCTATCCCTTCTCTATTTCACTTTCTTATTCTTTCCCCTTTACTCTAACCATCCATTCCTTCTGCCTTTTATAATGTGTACATTTGTTATTATTACTGTTATTAATTCATTACTATCTTCACACACACTTTATTTGCATTCATAATTCTTCTTGCTACCTTGCTTGTCAACTGTCATTTATATTTGTCTGTGCTGAGACTGAAATAGGTCCATTTGGATGAGTGCTCTATCCCAGTGACCAAAATGAATGAATGAATGAAGGAGCCGATGAAGGTGGCAGAGATGACAGTGAGAGACGGAAAGGTAGGGGGCTAAGATGGATTCTCGGTAGAGGTCTGCAGCTGGGGTAGAGATGCAATATGAACAGGCATAAAGGAAGAGTAAGAAAGGATTAGTGAAACAGGAAATACCAAACACAATGAAAAGAGCCAGGGTGGTATTGATCCCAAAACGTATGGATGGGGTGGGGGGCAAGATGTAAGTAAGGGATTACAGACCAATCTCCTTAATAAACTCAAATATCAAATGGATAGCAAAGGTACTAGCAAGGAGACTAGCTGAACTTTTGCCAAGAATTCTACAGGAGGGGTAGAATGGCTTTGTGAAAGGAAAAAGTTCAGAAATGAATTAGTGGGGCCTAAAAGCATTTACAGACAGAGAAATGCAAGGGGGTGGACAAGCAGGAATGGAGTTTTTGGCTTACAAAAGGTCTTTGACACAGTTAGATGTAAATTCTTCTGGGAGATACTAGAAAAAAAGACAAACGAGATAATCATTTATTGGAATGCTAAAGGTAATTTACAATAAGCCAGAAACAGAGGTAAGGGCAAATGGAGGAGTAAAAACATAAGGAAAGGGGCGGGATAGGGATTTCTTTACTTCCAGAGGCTCTTCACACTAGTCAAAGAAGAGCTTGTAATGGAAGAGAAAAATAAGTTAGCACAAAAGGCTCAAAGAAAAAAAGTGCAGTCAGCATTCCTAATGCATGCACATGACTGGATACTTATGTCAGAGAATGCCGAGATGGCCATAGAGGAAATAATGCCAGTTTTTGCAATGTTTGAAAGTGACTCGGAAATTAGATGAAACCAGAAAAAATGCAGTGTTGGTTGGGATTGGAGAAGGAAAAAGAAAGGGAAGACTGGGACAGATTCAGGATAAGAAATATCCCAAGTGATTAAGGTGGTTAGCTCTCAGACATAAGGGACAGGATTTAATTCTCACCTTTGAAAGGAGAATTAGCTAGGCCTAAATAGCCCACAATAGCAGTTAGTGTAGTAATATAAATGCATTTGAAGGAGAGAGAGATATTACAGGGGATACTAGAAGGACAGGACATAAATCATATGCAAAACTATGTAGAATCAATGTTATTGAATAATGATTCTCCCAGTTATAACACATGTACAAAGAAACCTACTAGTGGACCCAAATGAAGGGCAAACTACTACAATTACAGAAAGAGTCAGGCCTATTAGGGTCTCTATGTATCCACAGCCTCCAGAATGGCTTTCTCTCAATGGATTGGAGGAAACCAACAGTAGTCCCTCTGCATGAAGAGGGACAAACCAACTGACCCAATAATTTATCGACCTATAAACTTGACTAGTCTTATCTGCACAGCCATGGAAAGAGTAATCATGGACCTGATAAATAATGGTATAGGAAACCTCCAAACACTGGAATCAACCCAATTTGGCTTTGTCAAAAGCAGGTCATAACTACTAAGTCTGGTCAATTTCTTTGAGAACAACATTAGGGCCATCTCAGAAGGGTCCATCAAAGCAATATGGAAAATATCACATATTATACCTCTCCATAAATGAGGAAGTTCCACAGAATTATCTAACTTTAGACCTATAGCCATTCTTTCACCACTAGCTAAAATCATGGAAAGATGCATACACAAACAATCATGCACTTTCTTATTCAAAATGGAAAGCTCGCCGACTCTCAGCACAGCTTTAGGCCATTCCAGAGTACCACCACGGCTCTTCTATCTTTCTCTAATGTCATCAATCTTCATCATAACAACAACAATCTTCAGCACTCTTCCTAGATCTCTCAAAAGCTTTCGATATGGTTAACTATCAGCTACTGTTCAATACCCTACAAACCATCAGTTTAGATCAACACACAATACAATGGTTTAACTCCTACCTAAACGATAGACAGCGGGCTATCTTATGGCAGGGCAAACTGTCATCCCAACTTCCTCAAACCCTAGGTGTCCCACAAGGGTCTATACTAGGTCCCCTTCTTTTCTCCATCTTTATCAAAGATCTGCACACCACCATCTCAGGAGCCACCTGCATCAATATGCAGATAACTCAATGCTAATAAGCTCTGCCTCCTCTCCTACACAACTTATAACCCTCACCCAGACCACTTTTAAACATGGCTAGGTAATCGCCGCCTGCTTCTAAATCCTAACAAAACCAAGCTACTACTTTTCTCCCCTCAACATAGAATTCCTCCTTCTTCCTTCAACATCAAATCTAGCAATGACACCATTATCTTCCCCGATGACCATACAAAGCTTCTAGGTGTAATAATAGGCAACAACTTTAAATTTGATGAACATGTCAATCACACTATTAAGTCTTCAACAAAAAACATGACTCCCTGTACAGAGCCAAACCTTTCTTCACCCCCTATCTAGGGTAGCTATTGCAAGATCATACCTCCTCTCTAACCTTATGTATGCCTCCCCTGTACTCACCAACATATCCAAAACCGATCTCAACAAATTATCAGGATGTTACAATCATATAGCCAGATTTGCTACTGGCATGGCTTTTAGGACCCACCATTGCCAGAACCTCAAAGCACTGGGATGGCTAGAGTATCCTACCCTTCTACAGCTCAACCAGCTTATAGTAGTGCATAAAATACTCCATCAACCTGATAACACCCCTGCCCTCAAAAATATTCACAGCCCTCATAGTACCCCCAGGCCATTACACTCAGCTGATAAACTAGTGATACTAACCCAAAAATCCAACAACTCTGCAGGCGATGCTATATTTGCCAACTCAACTGGTAAAATCTGGAATTTACTCCCTACTACCATTACCAAGGAAACCTCACTACCCCTATTTAATAGAGAAATCAAAAAATACCTCACATCCCATTGGCTTTGCTCTTGTTCTAAACCTGATTAAACTTCACTAATACATGTCTTGCTACCCAACCTGCTATTTAGCCAAGTATCTATGCCTCATAGCATTTGAATGTCTAAGCATTGTGAATTTTGAGATCTGATTGTATTCTATGTTCACATTTTCTGATACGTCTTTGCCAATCAGATGTAATATCTGCACATTGTGTATATTGATATCTGCCTCTATTCTTTGTCTATATTTTTCTAAACATGTCCACCTGAGTTTATCACTCAGTGAAGTATGTACTGCCTCTTTTTGGTATGTGGAGCTTTTCTCCTCGGGCCTCAGCTGAAAATAGACCTATATCCAGTCAGACTATCCCGGTCAACAAATTCAAAATAAAATAAATAAATAAATAAATAAATTGTTTACCAGGAAAGTCCAACTTGGAATGAAGCCAATTTTCAGTGGAGGCCCGGGGAGAAATGGTCCAGATGCATGATTTTGTAATGTGGGAGGAAACCGAAGTATGTGGAGAAAACCCACATGGACGCAGGGATGGCATGCATACTCCACACAGAAGGCACCCAGCTGAGAAACAAAGCAGAGAACCTCTTGCTGTGAAGTGACAATGCTACCGCTGCACCACTGCTCCATCCATAGCAGTGCACAACATAGCACCTCTTGCTTGTTCATTTATGTTTTTGGTAACTCCCAATCACATACATATGCATACAAAACTTAGCATGTAATTTACTTAGGTTACTCAAAAGTCAGGTTGAGTTCAAAAGGCAATAGAGAACAGATCTGATGGTGGGGAAATATAAAATAATGAAGTTGAGGCACTAAAGATAGAGGGCAACATGACATGGAAAAACAGGAAGAGAGACATATGGAGGGAAAGAGAATGGGGCAGTTTCACAGGAAAGAGACAAGCAGAAAAATAGAAGCAAATGGGGATAAAAGGGGTATAAATTAATGATGGAAGAGACAGGAGAACACAGACAATATTAAAGACCCTGCAAGAGTTACTACTAGCATTTTGTGTAACACAAAAATGAATGGTGGGCATATACCATTCTGAGAGGAAAAAAATACTGTAGAAGAGAAATGAAGGAGAAACTCAGGAAAAGAAAGGATAGAAGAGAAAGGAAACCATAATGTAGAAATGGTAAAACAAGATTAACACATACCTGAGGAGGAAGGGGAGACAGCCATAATGAAAGATATTAGGAAAGAGTGAGATAAGGAAAAATGGTGGCAGATTGGGAATCGGAATCAACAGACTCCTAAAAGTGACCCCAGAAATGTAATAAATACATTAGGTGGGAGATAAGATAAGAGTGTTACAAGAAAGGTATGCCATACAAAAAAGGTTATCTACAGGGAAAAGGAAAACAGACTCAAGTTGTTTAAGTTGTATGACAGGCATGAAGCGTATGTTATGGGGGGTCTATATCAGCATATCAAAAGATGTAAACACCAAATGTTTAAATGTCGAACTGTATTCAGCGAAAGCTGAAAATAATGAAGCAACAGAAAACCACATTTTTTCCTAGGGAAAGAATTTGGTTGTCCGTTTCTGTTGCTTCGGTATTTTCAGCACTGTGGTGGAAAGTTACGGGTTGGGTTCAGGTAAGTGTGAGATTGAGTGTGGGTTAGATTAGTTAGGGTTAGGGTGCTGGTTAGGTATGTGTGCAATTGTGTGGACGTGAGGGTTAGGGTGGGTTAGGTGAGTTAGGGTTAGGGTGTGGATTAGGTATGTGTGCGATTGTGTGGATGTGAGGGTTAGAGTGGGGTAGGTTCATAGGTTCATACTAGGCTATCTGCCTAGGGCATTTATAAGCCTAGCCAGAATGTGTTTGGCTTTCGCCACCCATTTTAAATTTATTTTGCTATGCCCTTTTTCGAGGTTAGTATACTGTGCCTCTGTCTAAAAGTGACACAGAAGTGATACCCGGGGTAAACCTACGATCTCCCATCCACTCATCAAGATTCCTCTTGAAGAGAGTCAATGAGGGACTCTGCCTAACCTGGACTGGGATTTTATTCCAGAGTGAAGGGAGCCTCTGGGTTATGAATCTGTCCCTCCAGCATGTCCTATTTATTTCAGTGCTGAGGTTCAAGTCTCTCAAGCGTGTAGCTCGATGGGATTTGGATTTTCTGAGGTGCAGCATGTCCATTAATTCCGGGTTGGACATGGCTTTATACGTCAGGCACAGATCGCCTCTGAACAGGCGGTATGCCACTGAGTAGAGCTGGAGTTTCTTTAACTGGGCAGCATATGGCATCTGTTTGAGCCCTTTGATCCTCTTGGTGAGGTACTTTTGGGGTTTTCCCAGTTGCTGCAGGTGTCTGGTGAGTTAGGGTTAGGAAGCGGGTGAGGAGAGTGTGCGATAGTGACGGACCTTAGGGTTAGGGTTTGGGTTAAGGTAAGTGGATAGTTAGTGGTGTGTGTATAGTTTAGTGTAGGGTTAGGTGTAAGATTTTAGATGTATGTGTGTGGATTGCTGTTTGTTTGGTGTGCTTGTGTTGTGTGTATGTGTTTTGGAACAGCAAATTTTTTCTGTAGGAAATGCAGCAGTCCCATCAAGGCAGGATCCAAGATTGCCTTGTATGCCAGACAGAGGTTACCTCTGAGGAGTCTGTATGAAAGAGAGTAGAGGCATAGGGCTTTTAGCCTATCTGTGTATTGTAGATTTTTGAGGTCCTGGATTCTCCTGGTGAGGAACTTCTGTGATCTCTCCAGCTGCTGCATGTGCTTTGCGAGGTACATGCCTAATGGGACATTGTACTCAGTAATGGGCCTTTTAAGGGAAGAATACAGGGATGTTATGACTTTCTTGTCCCTGGATGAGATAACCTTACTTATGAGGTGAGCCATGTAGAAAGCTTTCCCTACAATGGAAGCAACATGGTGGTCAAAAGTCAGGCTGCTATCAATCTGGGTGTCCAAATCTCTCACAACTGACTGCGTGCTTAGAACGTTGTTATTTATGCAATAATTTGTGGGGAGATCTCTCTCTCCAAAGGGAATGATGATGTATTTTTTTAATTCAGCTTTTGGGCATGTTTCTGGCCCCAGTCATTTGTTTGGGTGAGGCCTTCTTGGAGGATGTTCACGTCACTAGGGGAATTTATGACAGCTCCCAACTTGCTGCAAACCTGGTCAGCCATAGTCTACTGGTTTTGGCCTGCACCTCAGAAAAGTATATCCCAAATAACAGAGGCCTCAAGACTGAACCTTGAAGTATGGCACTTGTTACAGGTCTACTGCTTGAGGTGGCTACCCCTATTTTGATTAGGTGGGTTCTATCAGTGGGCCAGTTGGCTACCCATCTGGTAAAAAACAGATTGATGCTTAGTTGAGAGAGTTTATCTATTATGCCTGAGTGGGGAATAGTGTCAAAGGCTTTGGCCAGATCAAGGTAGGCAGTGTGCACTGTCTTCCCCTCATCCATGGCTTTGGTGACTGTCTCAAAAAAGTCGACCAAATTTAACAGACATGAGCTCCCCTTGACAAAGCTAAACTGTGTGGGATCGAGTGTTTGGAGGTTGCCAATGTCCTTGTTAATGATGTCCATGATAATCTGTTCCATGGCCTTCCAGATCAGGCTAGTTAGGCTGATGGGTCTACAATTTCCCGGATCAGTGGACGCTTCACCTTTGTGTAAAGGGATGACAGTGGCTGTCCTCCATTCAGCTGGGACAAAACTGGAACCCAGGCTTTGGTTGAATAGGGTGCCTAATGGTGCTGCAAGTTCCTGCCTAATTCATGTAGGATGCAGCCTGGGATGTTATCAGGTCCAATGGAGGCTGTATTTTTGCCTTTAAGAGAGCAGTGATGACCTGATCCCTAGATATAAGAGGAAGAAGGCAGGTACCAGGAATGTTCTGATTTACTGATGGGGGTACAGAGGGGTGAAATTTTCGCTGAATCTGTCAGCCAGCAAATTTTCTATATCTACGGCATTTGTATATGTGGTGTCCTTCACCATTGGCTCTCAACAGATCCGGGTGCTACCTCTAAGATTATGGACATATGTGAAGAAGGCCTTATGACTGTCTCTAGTAGATGTGGCCAATTTGGACTCAAAGTTTACTTTGGAGGATTTCACTAGTGCTCTTATTTGCTTGTTTAGGCTAAGGAGAGATTGCTCCCAGTTGGGCACCTGCTCCTTCTTGGTCCTGGTCAGCAATATTTTTCTTTTGTTATAGAGTTTATTTATTGCAGATGTCTACCAGACAGGTTTACTCTTCCTTGCAAAGGATGATTTAGTCCTGTCAGGTATTTATGATTACATGTATCTATATAAATGTTCATATAGTAATTTGGTATAGTTTGGATACTGGTGCCAGTTTCTAGAGAGGGTTAGGGGGCTGTGAGGCTGTTTATACCATCCTTCAGGAGGCTGTAATCAGCTTTGGAGAAGATTTTTTTGATTGGCTCTAACAAGAGGGGGGTCAGGGGAGAGGGTGACTTCAAACGTGACTGCTTTATGATCGGATCTACAATATATCAACTCCAGTACTGCACAAATTTTAAGAAGGGAGAAATCTCCCAAAGGAAGTAAACCATTGCCATCACATACTTAGAAAATCCTATCAGGCATGACTTCTTATGGAAAATTAGACTGAGGTTATGTTCCTCAACATTTTTTCCTTTGGGTTGCTGATGCTCATGGAGTTCCACATAGATCATCTGAAGGGGAGCCTAGAATATAATTTCACCTTATGTAGCTCAGTATTTACAGTTTGCGCACAAAATGAAAATGAATTAACCTGCCATGCTGGACAGGTATCTACTATCTAACAGCTGTCTGCAGGAGTTCAGCACTATTGTACACTAATTGAGTGACATGTCATACTATTAATTGTGTGATGCAACACAAGTGGAAAGTCTGATACGTCTGATTTTTTTTTTTCTGTCTCTGATGGTCCGAAACACATTTCCAGCGGCCTTACTGATGGGACATTTTTTAATTCATAAGTTCACTGTTTGCTTTACAAACTGAACTAAATGCAATGTGTACATGGAACATTAAGTGCTTTGCCTTTATACCTCTCCATTATTAAAATTAATTAAATTCTGCAATTCAACAACATATGTAAAATCTTAAATCCCTTGGTATTAAATGTCATAGAAGTGCTGCAGTAAGACCACACTGGGTTAATTATGTTGCTACCACACCAAGAAACGATTGGCTTGAAATGCCAGCCTGCTGTGTGGGAACAGAGAGAAGGTTGGTGAATGTGTATACAATTTAAACTAGTGTTTCTGTATGAGAGAGAACAGTGCATGTCTGTGTGTTGTAGAGAGC
Organism: Protopterus annectens; assembly: GCF_019279795.1. Lineage (NCBI taxonomy): Eukaryota > Metazoa > Chordata > Ceratodontiformes > Protopteridae > Protopterus > Protopterus annectens. The sequence goes on from NC_056749.1 coordinate 92,529,881, forward strand.
TGACTAGGAGTGTGTAGAATTTAAACTAGTCATCAGTTACTGTATGAATGAGAAGGTATGTGTGTGTGTGTGTGTGTGTGTGTGTGTGTGTGTGTGTGTGTGTGTGTGTGTGTGTGTGTGTGTGTGTGTGTGTGTGTGTGTGTTTCTGTCTGTATCTCTGCGGATATTCCTATATAACAGACACTAACTGAATATTTTTTTATTTGTTTATACACATTTCAACTCTGATATTCAAATTTCACAAAATTAGCCAAAGAACATTAAAATAACAGTGTTACATGTGAGGGGGCGATAGCTGTGTGCTGAAAGAGTGACAGAAACACATACAGAGGGAAAAGAAGGTGACAATGACAGAATAAAAAATAAAAATGAGTGTCAAGAAAAACGAGCACTGTGTGTGTGAATGGATATGAAAGAACGTTTAATAAAATGATTCAGGTCTGGTAAAAAGAAAGTAAAGCTGGTAGAAATAAAAGAGATGCAGAAATCTCTTAGGTGACATAATGATCATTTACATAGAAAAATGCATTATATACTGTGAAAAATATGATTATTTACTGTGGCTACAGTACTGTTATTACTGCAGCAAATAATTACTGTAAATACTCAACTGCAATTTACAAAATGTATTGTTAAAATGTCACTGTATCTTCAGGAGACTTTCATTTGTGGGCTACCACATTTTATGACAACTCTGAAAATGTAAAGCAACATAATTATTTAATTTTATTGGGATTTCACTTCATCTAATACTCTCACTATCACTAACAGAAACTTTTTTCTGTATACCTGGTTTTATTGTTAAATCTCTAATTCAGACAATAGCTAGAGGTTCAAGATCTGTAACTAAACCTGTTTTACTTACAGCTTGTAAATTTCACATTTAAATAAGAGACTATTTTTAAAGAAAATTCAAATTTCCTTCACACTATTTACTTCTATTCCTGCTTTATCTTGTTGTGAATCTTAACGTCTATACAAAACAGAAATTGAGAGGACCTGCGATACAGAAAATCTTTGCAGTAACCAGCAACTGCAAGCAGTTTGCCCAACAAAAGTGTAACATTCCAGTGCCCTTTCATTTAAGATAGTACAGACTTTGCAGTTTATATCTTAAAACAAATATTTTATGAACACCATCCTACCTTTAGAAGTCAGATGCCCAAAATATTTAATATATTGTCATTCCCAGAGCTTTAATACAGAATGTAAAACCCTATTTCCAAGTGCTGTGTTCAGAAGAAAGTGAGCAAATGGCATCTTCACAAATTAAATGCTCTTATTTCTGAAACACAAAGGAATGCCGTCATTCTAAAACTTGCCGTCAAGTTATGACATTATTTTATTAGTCAGCAAATGACATTCACAGAGGAATGCTGTCATTTTTTTTAAACTAGTTATACCAGTTTTGCTTTCTTGTGTAAGTAACCAATAATATTTGAATCACTTTATTTAATTTCATATACAGATATATTTATCAATACTGGTATCTGCATTTCACAAAAATATACTTTACGATTAAATGTGCATTTTTCAGGAAGGATAGTTGACTTAGTTTGTTAGTAGGCCATCTATCTCCATTGCTCTAGCACAAATGATGAATAACATTTAGAAAAAGGAAAACAAGTCACAGGGAAAAGTGGAAAACTTGGAAATACTCTAGGAATAATGCATCAAAGATGGATAGTCAGTTCTAGAGGATAAGGTAGGCAAGATGCTAGAAATGTTATCAGGTGTTACTAAGCAATCTAGCTACCTAAAATAGATGGCAACAGAACAACAGTGATGGCTTCTGCATCATGTGTTCACTCTGTGACTCCAGGCATTACCTTTCTTACCTCTTCATTCTGCAAATCATAGGATCATAGGAGGGTACTAGGCTATTGTCTTTAGGGTCTTTACAAGCCTGACGGGTCAAGGGTATAACATGGCTAAGCTTGTAAAGGCACTAGAGCCAGTAGTCTAGTCACCTCCTATGGTCCTATGATTTGCAGAATGAAGAAGTAAGGAAGGCAATGCCTGAACATGCAAAGGGAACACATGATGCAGAAGCTGTCACCGTCTTTATAGAGGTAATGATATCTTTTGCAACGAAGATGATAACAACGAGCATTAAATCAGGCCAAGCAACAAGCACTTCAGGTATGCTAATAGAATACTGTTTGAAATTCCTGAAAATGCAGCCAGTGATTAGCTAATCCTTGTATTAAGAGACAAAGTACTGAAAGACCCAGGGCCAGCATTATGCATAGGTGAACTAGGTAAAAGCCTAGGGTGCCATGCCTTTAGTGGCACTGCTGCAGAGTATTTCTCAACTGCACTGTATTTGCCACTGCATTGCACTTGGCAGAGCAGTTGGATTCCAGCCTTAAAAATTATTTCTGCTCAGTGGCTTTGATCTGAACTTAGACAGCTCTGCTTTCTGCAGTTTCATTGGCTCATTTAGAGATTCGATGAGTGATACTTACAGGAGCTTGTCAAGGTCAAATCAAACCGGTAACAGACACACATACAAGCCACTGTCACAGTAGCAGCATGTCAGCTTTAACAAATGCACTGAGGTGAAAGGATTTCCCACATGGCCATCTATGTGTATTGAAATTTGTCCGGCTGACGAATACTTCATGCTGCTAACTAGGTCCATCGTTTGCATTTGTCATTTTATCATACACTCTCCATGATTTTTTAGAATCACTGCCGACTTTAGGCATAGGCAAACTAAGTGACTGCCTAGGGCACTGTATAGGCCAGTCTTGTAAATGGCACAGTTTTTATTTATGTATTTATTTATTTTAATTAACAAAGTTTGCATTCTTCTCAGCGCCCTGTTCAAGTGTAACTGGACATCTGAACCATAGCATGGAGGGGAGCAGCACCCTCCCACTTACAGTTGCAGGTTGGCCAGGAGACTTAAAAAAAATCTTTACCTCGCAGTACAGGAGTCTTTTACTTTAAGGAGGAACATGAACATACATGTGTCACGACGTCAATGTAAATCTCAAAACATTCTCTGTATGTCCTCATGTGGCCATTTGGTTTAGAAATAAGGTAAGTGTATGTGTGTGGGTACGTCCATGTGTAATTTAACCATTCATTTGTGTGTGTGTGTGTGTGTGTGTGTGTGTGTGTGTGTGTGTGTGTGTGTGTGTGTGTGTGTGTGTGTGTGTGTGTGTGTGTGCATGCATGCACATGTGTGTGTGTGTGTGTGTGTGTGTGTGTGTGTGTGTGTGTGTGTGTGTGTGTGTGTGTGTGTGTGCGTGCGTATATATGTGTATGGAATTTAAATTACCTGTTCTGTTTGTATGAGAGATAAAGAGTGTGTGTGTGTGTGTGTGTGTGTGTGTGTGTGTGTGTGTGTGTGTGTGTTTGTGTGTGTGTGTGTGTGTGTGTGTGTGTGTGTGTGTGTGTGTGTGTGTGTGTGTGTGTGTGTGTGTGTGTGTATGGAAGTTAAGCTAGTAGTTCATTGGGGTTCCTATCAGTTTATCAAAACTTCAGCAGTTCGAACACCATATGTTCGAACTGTGAAGTTCGAAAACTGATTATCGCGAAGCCACGGAACACCAAATTCTTTCCCAGGGAAAGAATTTGGTGGGCTGTTTCTGCAGCTTCACTATTCCCTCCACTGTGGTGTGAAGGTTACGGACCGGGTTAAGGCAAGTATGCGAACAGTCCGGGTTAAGGTGAGTGTGTGATAGTTACGGGCCTTAGGGTTAAGGAGCAGGTAAGGTGAGTGTGATATAGTTATGGATGATAGGGTTAGGGTTTGGGTTAAGGTAAGTGGTTAGATAGTAGTGTATGTACGGTTTAATGTAGGGTTAGAAGTAGGGTTTTGTGAAGTGTATATGTGTGGATTATTTATTTTGGTGTGCTTGTGTTGTGTTTGTGTTTTCTTGGAACAGTGATTTTTTTTCCCTGAGGAAAAAATCGCTGTTCTAAGCCTTCAATGGTTTTGCACTTTGAGGTTAGAAGTTTGAACATATGGTGTTCGAACTTCTGCTGTTTCGTCGAAGTGATATAGACCTGTTCATTGCCCTGAAAGATACGGTGTATGTGCTGCTGTGCAAGACAGTAAGTTTGTGTATGTGTGTGTTGCTTTGTGTGAGAGTGATAGAGTCAGTGTGTGTGTGTGTGTGTGTGTGTGTGTGTGTGTGTGTGTGTGTGTGTGTGTGTGCTGCTTATATGCTGAAAGTCAGTCAGTAGCAAAATCGCTTTCTTATCTGTGATTGTTTGTGTCTTTTGGCTTTTCCCAGTTAGAGGTCGCCACAGCAGAGCTCCGGTCCACTAATGATTGGTAGTTGATTTTTACATGCCGAGTTACCAGCCCTGACGCACAACCTTCAACAAAGGTACGCTCATTCACGCATATCTCCACGCAGAAGACGCTCTAGCTGAGAATCGAACCGGACAGTGTTTTACTGTGAGATGACAACGCTACCGCAGCACCACCACCGCAATTTATCTGTGCTGCATATAGATTTACAAAACATTGCATATAGTGCATTTTTAAATGTGTCCCAAAGCAGACCAGACAAACTCATAACAACAGGGCACCTGCCAGTATCAGATAAAATACTCAGTTGAGTTATTTTAAAATAAAACCACGAGCTTCGCACAACACATCTACAAAATTAGTCCTATGTTTTGGATGAAAACATGGTGATTCCAGTTAAGTGTTAATAAACTTTGTAGAAGTGTTGTGAGAAGCTTGTTTGACAGAGTACTTTATCTGATACTTCCCGGTGCCCTGTTGTTGTTGAGTTCATATTTAAATGCCCATTCTCAGTTTTGTATACCTTACTCAAAGATGTTGTACGTGTGTTTAGTTAGAAGTTCGGCTTCAGGCATTTACTGTAAGCTGAAGACTTTTTAAAATGTCATATCAGTTATTCATAGATAAAACCATGACTCATACAATAACGCTCATGTGGTTGACTTATGGAGCCTTTAGTAGCCTTTAGTCTATATTTTGAAAAATAAAAACTTTTAGCATGTTTTACAAATGTCAGCTAATAGTATTAGCAGTTTCATGTCATTTACAAGAATGTTTTGCTGTGTTCTGGGTCCATGATCAGTTATATGAGCTTTTTATCAACTGTTTCACTAAAATGTAACAAGGAAATTTTACATATTTTGGGTTATATGACACTAAGACATCTTTGTATAATTTGGTTGTACAAACTGAATGAATGGTGCTAACATTGAAATAGATACATCCCACAAAGCACATTTAAATATATTATGAATAGTTCAGACTTAATGCTCTTTCAAAAACAGTGGCAATAATGCTTTTTTGTCACCTTTATGTAACATTTCGATCTGATTCCAAAATACAAGACAGCTGTTTGCAGGATCTGGTATTCAGAACTCTTGTACACTGACTGAGTGAAACGTTACACTATTAATTATGTGAAGCAAGATAAGTGGAAAGTCTGATACGTCTGATTTTTTTTTTTTTTGTCTCTGATGTTCTGAAACACATTTCCAGTGGCCTTACTGATGGGACATTTTTTAATTCATAATTTCACTGTCTGCTTTACAAACTGAAGTAAACGCAGTGTGTACAAGGAACATTAAGTGCTTTGCCTTTATACCTTTCAGTTATTAAAATTAATTAAATACTGCAATTCAACAATATGACCATACTATGCTGTTCCTGTTAGGGGTTGCCACAGTAGATCATCTGTTTCCATTTATTCCTGTCTTCTGCATCATGCTCTTTCACACCATCCGCCTGCATGTCCTCTCTCACCACATCCATAAACATTATCTTAGGCCTTCCTCTTTTCCTCTTACCTGGCAGCTCCATCTTTAGCATCCTTTTCCCAATATACCCAGCATCCCTCCTCAGCACATGTCCAAACCAACGCAATCTTGCCTCTCTTGCTTTGTCTCCAAACTGTCCAACCTGAGCTGACCCTCTAATATACTGTTTCCTAATCCTGTCCATCCTAGATACACCTAGTGCAAATCTTAACATCGTTAACTCTGCCACATCCAGCTCTGACTCCTTCCTTTTCATCAATGCCACTGTCTCCAACCCATATAACAGAGCTGGTCTCACTACCCTCTTGTAGACCTTCCCTTTCACTCTTACTGGCACCGTCTGTCACAAATCACTCCTGACACTCTTCTCCACCCATAAAACCCTGCCTGTACTCTCTTCTTCACCTCTCTTCCACACTCACCATTACTCAGAACTGTTGATCCCAAGTACTTAAACTCATCCACCTTTACCAACTCTACTCCCTGCATTCTCACCATTCCTCTACCCTCACTCTCATTTACACACATATATTCTGTTTTAGCCCTGCTGACCTTCACTCTTCTCCTCTTTAAAGCATATCTCCACTTCTCCAGGGTCTCCTCAACCTGGTTCCTTTTCTCACTACAGATCACAATGTCATCTGCAAACATCATAGTCCACGGGGCCTCCTGTCTGATATCATCTGTCAGCCTGTCCATCAACACTGCAAATAAAAAAGGGCTCAGAGCTGATCCTTGATGTAATCCCACCTCCACCTTAAACGTATCTGTCACTCCCACCGCAGTCCTCACCAATGTCACACTACCCTCGTACATATCCTGTACCACTCTTACATACTTCTCTGCCACTCCCAACTTCCTCATACAATATCACAACTCTTCTCTAGGCACCCTGTCATATGCTTTCTCTAAGTCCACAAAGACACAATGCAACTCCTTCTGACCTTCTCTATACTTCTCCATCAACACTCTCAGAGCAAATATTGCATCTGTAGTGCTCTTCCCTGGCATGAAACCATACTGCTGATCACTAATCATCACCATCCTTCTTAACCTAGCTTCCACTACTCTTTCCCATAACTTCAAGCTGTGACTGATCAGTTTTATCCCTCTGTAGTTACTGCAGCTCTGCACATCACCCTTATTCTTAAAGATAGGTACCAAAACAATTTTTCTCCACTCCTCAGGCATCATCTGACTTTCCAAACTGTCATTAAACAATCTGGTTAAAAATTCCACTGCCATTTCTCCTAAGCACCTCCATGCTTCCACTGGTATGTCATCTGGGCCAGCAGCCTTTCCATTCTTCATCCTCTTCATAGCTGTCCTTACTTCCTCCTTGCTAATCTGTTTCACTTCCTGATTCACTATCCCCACATCATCCAACCTTCTCTCTCTCTCATTCTCTTCATTCATTAGCCCTTCAAAGTACTCTTTCCATCTACTCAACACACTCTCCTCACTTGTGAGTATGTTTCCCTTACTATCCTTTATCACCCTTACCTGCTGCACATCTTTCCCAGCTCTGTCCCTCTGTCTAGCCAATCAGTACAGGTCCTTTTCTCCCTCTTTAGTGTCCAATCTCTCATTCAACTCTCCATATGCCTTATCCTTAGCCTTCGCCATGCGCCTCATCTCCTTATATTCATGTCTATTTTCTTCGTCTCTCTGACAATCCCAGTTCTTCTTCGCCAGCCTCTTCCTCTTTATACTCTCCTGTACTTCCTCATTCCACCACCAGGTCTCCTTGTCCTCCTTCCTCTGCCCAGATTTCACACCAAGCACTTTTCTAGCAGTCTCCCTTACTAGCTCTGCTGTAGTTACCGAGCTATTCGGTAACTCTTCACTCCCTCCCAGTGCCTGTCTTAACTCTTCCCTGAACTCCACCTCACAATCACCCTTTTTTAACTTCCAGCATTTAATCCTTGGCACTGCTTTCACACTCCTCCTCCTCTTCTTGATCACCAATGTCATCCTACAGACCACCATTCTATGCTGCTTAACTACACTTTCCCCTGTCACCACTTTACAGTCTCCAATCTCCTTCAGACTGACCCTCCTACATAGGATATAATCCACCTGTGTGCATCTTCCTCCATTCTTGTAGGTCACCCTATGCTCCTCCCTCTTCTTAAAATATGTATTCATCACAGCCATGTCCATCCTTTTCGCAAAATCCACAATCATCTTACCTTCTGCATTCCTCTCCTTAACACCATACCTACCCATCACTTCCTCATCTCCTCTGTTCACTTCACCAACATGCCCATTGAAGTCCGCTCCAATCACTAGTCTCTACAATCACCACCACTTCATCCAATTCACTCCAAAATTTTTCTTTCTCATCCATCACACACCCAACTTGTGGAGCATATCCACTAACAACATTCATTATTACACCATCAATTTCAAGCTTCATAAACATCACTCTATCAGACACTCTCTTCACCTCCAAAACACTCTTGGCATACTGTTCCTTTAGGATAACCCCTACCTCATTTCTCCTGCCATCCACACCATGATAGAACAATTTGAACCTGCCTCCTGTACACCTGGCCTTACTTTCCTTCCATCTGGTCTCTTGCACGCACAATATATTAACCTTCCTTCTCCCCATCATATCAGCTAGCTCTCTCCCTATAACAGTCATACTGCCAACATTCAAAGTTCCTACCCTCACTACACTCCTAACCTTCCTCCTCTCTTCCTGCCTTTGGGCATGCCTTCCCCCTCCTCTTCTCCTTCAGCCAACAGTCGTCCAATTTCCACCAGCACCCTGTTGGCCTACAGTACTGGTGGCGGTCGTAATTAACCCGGGCCTCGACCGATCCGGTATGGAAATATAAATATATATGTATATATATATATATATATATATATATATATATATATATATATGTATATATATATATATATATATATATATATATATATATATATTTGTATATGGTTCTACCTGACATAATCGAAACCCCAGAACACTGACAACGAAATTACCGACACCACATAACCGACAGTGCAAAAACGCGAAACCTCACATGCCCGACAACAAAATAACCGACGGTACACAAACATGAAACCTCATACACTGCACACACCACAATAACAACAATCAACAAACAAAACACATCCCCTGTCCAAAAACCACACACACAACACAAGCACACCAAAATCCCTACAAACCCACACTAAACCAAACATACACAACTATCTACAACCCTAACCCAAACCCTAACCCTAAGGTCCGTCACTATCGCATACTCAGCTAACCCGCGCCCTAACCCTAACTCACTTAACCCGCCCCTAACCCAAAGACTATCACTACCGCACACTTACCTAACCCAGTCCCTAACCCTAACTCACTTAACCCACCACTATCCCCACAGACCGTCAATATCCACACTTACCTTACTCGCACCCTAACGTCCGTCACTACCGCATACTTACACAGCCTTTTCCCATGTCGGCATCCTCGGCGTCAGTGTTTTCATCCATCGCATCGTCTTCTGCATTGTCGATCTTCTGGCACTCGTGATTCGCTTGTCGGTGTTTTCCGCTGTCGATGATGTCAGGTAGACCCATATATATATATATATATATATATATACACAACACACAATAGTATGTTGTACAAAACAATTGTCTTGAAATGCCAGCCTGCTGTGTGAGAACAGAAGGTAGGTGAGCATGTCTATAATGTAAACTAGTGGTTCTGTTTGTTTCTGTATGAGAAAGAAAAGTGCATGTCTGTGTGTTGTGTGAGAGAGTTGAGTAAAAGTGTGTAGAATTTAAACTATTTATTTGTTACTGTATGAAAGAGAAGGTGTGTGTGTGTGTGTGTGTGTGTGTGTGTGTGTGTGTGTGTGTGTGTGTGTGTGTGTGTGTGTGTGTGTGTGTGTGTGTGTTGCTATGTCAGAGAGTAGCGTGTGTCTATGAGTGTGTGTGTGTGTGTGTGTGTGTGTGTGTGTGTGTGTGTGTGTATGTGTGTGCGTATATATGTGTATGGAATTTAAATTACCTGTTGGTTCTGTTTGTATGAGAGATAAAGAGTGTGTGTGTGTGTGTGTGTGTGTGTGTGTGTGTGTGTGTGTGTGTGTGTATGTGTGAAGTTTGAAACCTGATTATTGTGAAGCCGTTTCTGCGGCTTCACTATTCCCTCCACTGTAGTGTGAAGGTTACAGACCGGGTTAAGGTAAGTGTGCGAACGGACCTCGTTAAGGTGAGTGTGCGATAGTTACGGACGTTAGGGTTAGGGAGTGTGTAAGGTGAGTGTGCGATAGTTACGGAACTTAGGGTTAGGGTTTGGATTAAGGTAAGTGGATAGATAGTAGTGTATGTATGGTTTAATGTAGGGTTAGAAATAGGGTTTTGTGAAGTGTATATGTTTGGATTATTTATTTTGGTGTGCTTGTGTTGTGTGTGTGTTTTCTTGGAACAGCGATTTTTTTCCCCTGGGAAAAAAAATCGCTGTTCTAAGCCTTCAATGGTTTTGCACTTCGAGGTTAGAAGTTCGAACATATGGTGTTCGAACTTCTGCTGTTTCGTCAAAGTGATATAGACCCGTTCATTGCCCTGAAAGAGACGGTGTATGTGTTGCTGTTCAAGACAGTAAGTGTGTGTATGTGTGTGTTGCTTTGTGAGTCAGTGTGTGTGTGTGTGTGTGTGTGTGTGTGTGTGTGTGTGTGTGTGTGTGTGTGTGTGTGTGTGTGTGTGTCTGTGTGTGTGTGTGCTGCTTATATGCTGAAAGTCAGTCAGTAGCAAAATTGCTTTCTTATCTGTGGTGCATATAGATTTACAAAACATTGCATATAGTGCATTTTTAAATGTGTCCCAAAGCAGACCAGACAAAGTCATAACAACAGGGCACCTGGCAATATCAGATAAAATACTCAATCGAGTTATTTTGAAATAAAACCACGAGCTTCGCACAACACTTCTACAAAATTAGTCCTATGTTTTGGATGAAAACATGGTGATTCCAGTTAAGTGTTAATAAACTTTGTAGAAGTGTTGTGAGAATTGTGTGGTTTTATTTTAAAATAACTTGACTGAGTACTTTATCTGATACTTCCCAGTGCCCTGTTGTTGTTGAGTTCAGTTTTAAATGCCCATTCTCAGCTTTGTATACCTTACTCAGAGATGTCGTACGTGTGTTTAGTTAGACGTTTTGTTGCAGGCATTTACTGTAAGCTGAAGACTTTTTAAACTGTATCAGTTATTCATAGATAAAACCATGGGCAGGATTCACGAAGCCTCCGTGTAAGAGTTACAAGGCTTACACAGAGGCTGCAGTTAAACGGTGTGACGTCAGCATGCCATGCATATGCATGAGGGCATGCTGACTCACACCTAAGGCTAACACGGTCCGTGTAAGACAGATGGGGGCGTGTCCGTAGGGCAAGACCTGCAAACGGACACGCCCCCAGAAGAGTAAAATTCCCGAAAGTAAACCCCCACGACAGAGTCCGTGTAAATGTCAATAAACACAACACAACACATGCCCCCACAGACTATTAACATAAAATATAAAAATGAACATGTTATATATTTTTTTATAAGTTTTAAAGATGTTTGCCCGTGAGTGTGCTCGTTTGCGTGGGTGTGCCCGTCGCTTAGCCACAGTTAGCAGTCAGTGGAAAAGCATATAAGAACTAAATATGCAAAGTAAGACAAGAAGCAATAGCGCAGCGGTAGAGATGTTGGCTGAAGAGGAGGCAGTCATGGTTTGAGCCCCCACAACATCAATTTTTATTTTTAGTGAATAAGCACGAAACAATTCCCTGACATATATGTTCATGTATAAAATTATTTTTATGTAAAATGTAATGAAATGGGCCATGTATTATGAAGAAATGTGTGAAAGAAAAAAAGAACAAATGTCAGAAGTGCCCATAGCTGAGCTACACTCTAACAAGCTGAGTATATCTGCCTGTAGGTGAGCAGTGGTTTAACAGATGTAAAATGAGTGCCCGTAGGTGAGCAGTGATTTAACAGGTGCAAAATGAGTGCCCGGGGTTGAGCAGAGTTCTAACACACTGAAACTGTGTGCCCGTAGCTGAGCTGAGTGTAATATGCGTGCTGACAGCAAAACGGCGTGTAAGCCAGCGTGATCCGTTTGCGCGGAGCTGCGCACCGTGCCAACAAGCTAACCAATGGGCAACGTTGAGCAAGCTGTATCAAAACTGCCTTTACACAGACACACCTCCTAGCCTGTGTAGACAGTCATAAAATATAAAAAGCAATGGTGAGGCTCGAACTCAGGATACCATGCACCATAGTCAAAGTACTGAACCACTAAGCCATGACAGTTGCTCTTAGCAATGCAGTAATAGCATATATATATATGAATGGATGGAAAGAGAAGCATGACAAAGCAGGTTTTCTGAAGCTGATACAATTCCAAAATGGCCAATCACAGATAAGTGCGGGAAAAACGGCATATATAAGCCCCATAGGTGGGAATACACAGCATAACTGATTGTGGAACCAATTTGCAGTCAGGATGGCAGGTGTAGGAGAGGGTAGTTGCTTCCGAGCACAGAGGTGGGGCATTGAGGAGTCCAAATATATGGTTTGGCTCCTCGTCCATGATCATGAGGCCCAACTCATGCAGGGCCAGGTCCTGTGGGGAGCATATAGGGCTGAGGCGTGGACTGGTTGGCACATGATCTCACCAGTGCCACAGGAATACCAAGGACTGGTGAACAGGTCCGTCACCACCATGCGGGCCTGAAGAGATGGAAGCAGGACCGACTGAACCATTGCATCCAGGAGGCCCAGCAAATGCCCAACGCCCCACTACTGAGTAAGTTACATGTAATTATTTATGTAAGTAATTAACCTAGCTGATATTATGGAGATGTGTATTCCAATATTACTTCATTTATATTACAGCTGCAGGTGTCCTTTCCATGAATCGTCGAGCCTATGCCGATAGGCTTGTGCGGCTGCGCCACCAGGCAGGTTAGTAATTGTCTCCCTGTAACTGTAAAAAAATATAAGTATGACAGCTTGCAAAAGAGTGCAGTGTAGTCACTTATTAATAAAAAGTGCAAGTAACAGTGTAAGAGAGATTCTGCTAGTACTGTGTGATTACATAAGTAAGATGCAGCCTGTAATCCAAAAATAAAAATGAAACAAGTCTGAAATAAAGATGTTCCACCTGTAATATAATAGTACATAACCTGCAGCAGGCTGAAAAGTACAGCTACACAAGCTGAGTAAAACACATGTGAAATTTATCCCCGTTTAAATTCTGAAACATGACACAAGTGAGACTGTTGGAAAGGATTGTTATAACTAAGAAGAAACATGTCAATAAAGCCCAGAATTAAGTACCATCCTGAAGTGTAAAAATAAAACAAGTGAGAGAGTGTAAGAAAGAGGTATGAATCCACCAATAAAGTAGTAATAACTCCTGAATAAAATATACTGCAGTCAGTGCAGAATGAAATGAATGTGACAGGCACAACCAAACAGCAAAATGTGTGGAAAAAAGTACTGAAGCTGGAATGTGTGTCCCAAAATCTGGATACGTTGCTCTCAGTTTGCAATATGCAGATAGTATGGTTGTATGAAATACCAAACATCCACAGTTGTCTAGAGCCATATAAAGCAAATGTAGCAGGATGATGTAGCTGAACAGAGCCAGATATGAATGTGTATGAATAAAAATGAAATGTATATTGATGTAGCAGTAACATTCCTATCACCAACATGCATAAGTTACACATAGGAAACTGTAATCAGACCTGTAGTGTGTATATATCTGCAGCTAGTAGAAATATACAGCATATGTATAGGTATTTGAAGTTGTTAATGAAATATTTCTTCACCCTACCCTATAACCTGAAATAATCCATTCCACGTGAAATGGGTATGTGTATTCACAATTAACTCCCCTGGACAAGTGTCCTGTTGGTTCATACATATTTGCATGTACGTTGATGCATGTGCCATGTTCATACATCCAAACCTAATGGCCTGTTGCCATCACTCAACCCTGCATGTTGTTGGAACGTGTATTGTATGCATGTGTTATACTTGCTGTTCAACGGCTTGAATTTATGGGTGTTTGGTTAATGGGAATACTAATGCATACTGTTACAACTAATTGTGAATGGTATTGCATGTTACTAACCCAAACTGTCACTAAATAATGAAAAACATAGGACGACAGGGAAGGCGGGTTCCAGCGGACCCACCTCTCCCACCTGAGCTGGCGAGTGCACCTGACAGTAGTGCCCAGGCCGGACCCTCCTCCGGTGGCCCTGTGCCACCTGCGGGTGGAAGTGCTGCAGGGGATGGGGCTCGCCCCCCCTCTGCAAGTGTGGCCGGAGGAGAACATCCATTCACCCTCAGTAGTGTCCGGACTGTGGTGCATAGGGAGATCCGGCACACTGTGCTTGGGCACCTACGCCAGCTTGAGGCACGGGTGGCACAACTCACGGGCATGCCTGCTGCCCATCCTACAGAGCCCCCAGCACAGCCCCGTCCTGGGCAGTGAAGGCACAGTGGCAACTGCCCATGGGTGTGGATCTCAGTTCCACTGTTGCCATCTGTGGGCTCATGGGCTCGAGATATCCAAACATCCATCCCCGTCAATTGTGTAACCCCCCTACATGTGTCATACACCACCCCCTGTATGCGTCTTGTTTGTCTTGTCTGTTAACCTCCCCTACCTACCTCCCCAGCTATACCGATTTCCTGTACCTGACATACCACTCTCACCTGGAAAAAAAAAAAAAAAAGGGCACTCTGTACCCACAAAAAAATTACGCCCCATACATAGCTGCCCATTTTGCACACATGTCTGCTGGACATGTAAACTGGCAATTACAATTGGCTGTACAACAAATATTATTGTTGCCCTCACACCTCTCTCAGGGGTGGAAGGTTTCAAATTTCACACCAAATTACAAACATATGCACAGCTGTTGCTGAAGAAGAAATGGGCAGCTATGGGCCTTTCCTATATCCCTCCTGCAAAACCCGAGCTTGTTTTCCTACTGTCCTACCCTCTTTATGCCCCCTTTTTCACCACTTTCCTATCTCCCCATTTTCTTTTCTTTAAAAGAAAATAGCGCGGGTGTGCGCAAGAGTAAGCACTTTTCAGCAATAGTAAATGGGTGTGCTCTTCTGTGTGCTTAGCTAAGCATGTGTGCACGAAGCTAAGCGACAGTGCACATGCGTGAGCTCCACGCAAACCAGCGCTAACCCGCTTACAACTGCTTAAAAGTGCCTTAGTCACTATGAATGACAAGGCCTGTAGTTTTCTCAGCAGCAAAATAAAATACCTCTATCAGTCTCGAACCCAGGACTTAGGAAACACTAGTCTGCATGACTTACCACTAAGCCATGACTGCTATACAAGAGCATTGTGCTGAAAGAAATATATCATAAAATAGTAGGAGTTAATGTAAAGGGAATATAGCAAGTCTAGTACACAAAGCATGTCATGTATATTTACTGTCAAATCTAGTGGATTTGTAAAATAGTACTGTGTGATGAGAAACAGCCATGCTAGTTGGTAGCTACTAGGTAATAATGTCACAGTAGCATCTGGCAAGCCACACACATACTCAGAGCAGGATAAACACTGCCATAGTTGAATAGTTAAGAGATCAGACATAGCAACTGTGACTGAGTTACAGGGATGTCCATGATGTGAAAACAAATGTCAACTGTGCCCCACTGACACCCTGTCAAATGTACTAACAGTAGGCAGAAAGGTGTAACTACACATGCAATGGTAACTATGAATGACTGAAGGTATGCACCACTTGCACGTCACAAATGGTGTACTAATACATATGCTCGAAATAACCCACAGTCACAACTGCAGAATATCAGAATATTTCATTGGAGTATCCCACTGATATGTACCATTCCATGAGGCTGATAAAAGATGCACCTGAGAGTATCTGAGGCCTGCTCAGCAGCATGATCAAATACCCTTGTAAGTGTCAAGGCCCACACCATGGCCAGACCACACTGCATGCAGTAACACCCTACCACAATAAACACATAGGGAATTGCTGCCCAAACAGATTTAGCAAGCATTACAAGCTGTGAATGTAAATGGAAAACAGGAAAGCCATAGCAACACATTACAGGAAAGACACCTAGCAGGCATACAAGGAGTGAATGTAAAGGCCAAATATTGAAGCCATAGCAACAGATTGCAAGAGCCACTGCTATATACCAGTTATACCACAATCCCCACAGGAAAGCACACACGCACCAATATACACAGTATTACTAGTCATAGGTGTCAGTTTACATACACACAGAGAAAAGGACACTGGAGGAAGGAATACTCAGCTTACAGAACAACATGCATTGCAGTGTCTACAACACAGACTGATATATGAGAGACATACCAACCCTTACACTCACAGAACAGTGTCCACAGCATACCAGCATGGTCCCCACCCTGATAATCTGAAAGGGCTACGCCTACCTAACAGACCTTTTTATAGCACTGTCCTGTAATCACAGTGAGAACTGCAATCACTACACAACAGGCTGCATGCAATTAGTAAATGCTGGCTAACAATTGGTGCAGAGGCCATCACATGGACATGTGCAGATACCTACAAAAGCATCCTGTACTCCCAGTCCACACATGCAATACTTTCATTGCACCCCCTGGAGGTAGAGACAGAGAGAGAGAGAGAGACAGAGAGAGAGAGAGAAAGAGAAAGAGAAAAAAAAAAAAAAAAAAAGTAACAACAAAACAAAGAGGCTGACAGCAGGCCAAGTAACTGCAAGCCTACGCAAACAGCTGCAACAAACATAATGTAAAGTACTACTATAATAGTCTACATACTGTGAACCCCCCAGATATGTTATTGGTCTGTATCTATGTATATGAAGATGTGCATAGGGACGGGGACATACTGAAACTGTCACTGAAGGCTCCACATACATATGTATGTGATGGTAGCTATGTGCACATAGCAATGTAGGTTGTAGTGCAATGTACAAGTAGGTGGCACAGTAATGGGTGTTCAGCAGTATGTTACTGTGTGTATACATATGTGGACCTAAAAAGGAGCATATATATATATATATATATATATATATATATATATATATATATATATATATATATATATCATGTGTATACGTATGTATATCGAGATATGTATGTATATATATATATATATATATATATATATATATATATATATATATAATATGCATATGTGTATACATAGATAGAGAGGGATGTAGAAATACATAGACATATATAGTTTCACAGTGTCATAGTTTAGTACTAGGCTATCTGCAGGCAGTGTATAGAATAGATTTAGAAAATTGCGCCTCTGTATAGTAGTGACACAGTCAAGACCCCCATACATAATAGCATTAGTTTACTGTGCCTCTGTCTAGTAGTGACACAGAGATGACCCCTGGTGTAAACCTATGATCTCCCATCGACTCGTCAAGAATTCACATGAAGAGTGTCAGTGAGGGTCTCTGCCTAACATGAACTGGGATCCTGTTCCACAGTATGGGAAGCCTCTGAGTTATGGATCTGTCCCTACAGCATGTCCTATTCATATGTGTGCTGAGGTTTAAATCTGTAGCTGTTGTGGTTCTGATGGATTTGGATTGTATGAGGTGGAACATGTCCATTAATACCTGATTGGACATGGCCTTGTACGTCAGGCACAGATCACCCCTAAGTAGGCGGTATGCTATGGAATAGAGCATGAGTTTCTTTAGTCTGGCAGCATATGAAAGTTGTTGGAGACCCTTGATCCTCCTGGTGATGTACTTATGGGGTCCCCCTAGCTGTTGCAAGTACCAGGTGAGGTACATATCAAATGGGGCATAGTACACAGTCATGGGCCTGATAAGGGAGGAGTATAGGGGTACAATGACCTCTTTTGATCTGGATGTGAATCCCTTCATGATAAGGTGGGCAAGGTAGGAAGTCTATCCAACCACTTTGGCAATGTGGGTGTCAAATGAGAGGTCAGTATCGATTAGTGTCCCCAGGTCTCTGATTACTTTGTCTGTACTCAGTGGGTTACTGTCTATGTGATAATATGTGGGTACCTTCTCCGTCCGAAAGGGTATGACTATACATTATTTGGCATGCAGTTTAAGGCCATGACTCCGGCACCAGTTGTCGGTTTCCATGAGGCCTTTCTGTAGGATGTATGTGTCAGCTGGTGTATCGACTATGGCGCCTAGTATGCAGTCATCTTTGAACATTGTCAGCCACTACCCTCCCATGTTTGCTTCCACATCTGAGAAATAAATGCCGAACATGAGCGGTCGCAGGACAGAGCCCTGTGGGACACCACTTGTGACTGGCTCCGAGTGTGACATGGCACCAGTGAGTTTGACTGTAGGGTTTCTATCCGTTAGCCAGTTTGCAACCCATCTTGTGACATATGGATTTACATTTAAGCTGTTGATCATGTCTATGATGCCAGAGTGGGGTATTGTGTCGAAAGCCGTAGGCAAGTCCAGGTAGGCTGTATGGACCACTGTGCCCTCATCAATGGCTCTAGTGACTGATTTGAAAAGGTCAACCAGGTTCATAAGGCAGGATCTGCCCTCTACAAAGCCGAACTGGGTGGGATCAAGTGTCTGTAAGTCCCCAATGTCTCTGTGTATGAGTTCCATAATGATTCTTTCCATAGCGTTGCAGACCAGGCTGGTTAAGCTTATGGGGCGGTAGCTACCAGGGTCTGTAGAGGTGCCTCCTTTGTGGAGTGGGACTACTGTTGCTGTATGCCAGTGTCCAGGTACATATGCTGTAGTAAGGCTATGGTTGAATAGCATTTTATGTGCGTGTTTAGCTCCTCTTGGAGTTCACATAGCATGCAACCTGTGATACCGTCATGTCCCATTGATGCTGTGTTTACAGCTTTGCTAAGGGCGGTTCTCAGCTGGACATCTGAGATGACAGGGAGGTTACAGTAAGCTGGGTTAAGTAATTCCTCATGTGGGGGTGAGGGAGGGGAGAAATCTGCACTGAACCTGTCTGCCAGAATGTTGGCAATATCTGTGTGTTCAGTGTAGCTTTTGTCACTGTGAACTAACTCTGAACATATCTGAGGGTTTCCACCCAGGTGTCTAACATAGCAGAAGAAGGCCTTGTGGTTATCTGTAGTGTCCATAGCGATTTCCCTCTCATTGTTGGCCTTGCATGTTTGTATGACAGAATGTATCTTTCTACTAGTGCTGATCAGAGATGCCTTATCTTTATGGAATTCTGCTCTGCCGTGCAGTAGCTACCTTCTGTTGTTATACAATTTGTTCATGGCTGGGGTCCACCAGACAGGAC
The DNA here is from genome assembly GCF_019279795.1 of Protopterus annectens. Classification (NCBI taxonomy): domain Eukaryota; kingdom Metazoa; phylum Chordata; order Ceratodontiformes; family Protopteridae; genus Protopterus; species Protopterus annectens. Next base: position 92,548,953 of record NC_056749.1, read on the forward strand.
GCCTGCCCTTGGTGGAGAGGGTTTTGATTTTATTTGGGATTGCATGATCCATACATTCTTGGAGATGTCCGTAGAAAGCATTTGTGAAGGAGTCTGCATTGAGGGATGTGGTTTCCACTGGCCCAGTGGGCTTAGAGGATACCAACTCAGTTTTAAGAAGTGTAAAGTCGGCATGTGAGAGGTTTCCCACTGTAGTCTTTTGTGTTGTGGGGGAGGTGGGATATGTATATCCAGGGTGATTAGTCTGTGGTCAGATGTGATTAGTGAGGGGTATACTTCCGGTGTGTAGCACATTGTCCCCATGTTTGTGATGATCAGGTCTAGTATATTATCTCCCCTTGTGGGAGAGGTGACTAGCTGTTCCATTACATTTGACTTAGTGTATTCCGGGAACCTTTGGGCTAGGGTGTTTGGGCTAGAATAATGCACCCAGTGTATGTTAGGGTAGTTGAAGTCTCACAATATGATGGTGTGTGGTGGGACATTCATATCCTCCAATGTCTTCAGGAAGGCCAACTGTGGTTCCTGAGATTGGGAGGGTGGTCTGTAACATGCTATCAGTTGTATAGAAGGTTTGCCTATGGTTATTTGCACCTGGATGGTCTCTGATGCTTCATGTGTTGCCACTAACCTGGAGGTGTGGGTGTTCTTCATGAATATGGACACTCCCCCTCCCTTTTTGTTTTGGCCCGAGTTCTGGGGCCAAAAAGCATGATACGAGGTATAGCCTGGTACCGCTGGTGTGCTCTCAGGAGCCTTGAACCAGGTTTCACTTACTGCACAGACATCGAGATTGGTAGAATATGTACATACAGATATATGTAATACACACATACATATATAGATATATGTAGATACATATACATATACAGATAGATCTGACTGACAACAGATATGTCTGTATATGACTATCTCTCTCTCTCTGTCCCACCCCCTCTCACTCTCACTCTCACTCTCCCTCTGTCTCTCTCTCACTCTCTCCCCCTCTCTCCCCACATCTATATGTATATATCTACATCTATATATACATATTATATACATATATACAAATATATATATATATATATATATATATATACATATATATATATATATATATATATATATATATATATATATATATACTATGTGAGGGTACATGTGTGCAGATGTATTGCAACAGGTGCCTGGTGTCAAAGGCATGGAGTGAACACCAGTGTGGATACTGGAGTACCATACCCCATTCAAAAACACTGACACCAGTAACCACCGCATATGTGCATGCCTGCCCACCACTGCATGTGTCAGGGGGGAACAGGGGCAACAAGTGTACATTAGGCTCCCCATTGATATACACAGTGGCACACTAGTCCTGTAATACCTGTACATGGAATGTGTCAGCGGACATGGTGTGTCAGCTATGGACATGTAGGTCACTGTACCTCTCTACACCCCACAATGTCCTACACGGTATGTACCTCCCATGACAGCTACAGATATGGAGAAGGACACAGACATATGCAAGTAACTGTGTCAATGCACTCAAACACAATACCTATGCAGAGTGACTGACAAGACCACAGAGCGCACACAGACTACCTACATAGAGGTTACCACTGCTGGATATACATAGTTCGGTCACACCCATGACAGTTGTCTAACAACCATGGTAACACCTCCAACATCCACAACACAAATTACCTATGTCTGTCGTCCTTGTCACTGCAGTATAGAGCACATGGTGGAGGTACAGGACCCTACCCACAGATATGACATACCCTGTAGTAAACCACACAGAATTAAGAAGCAAGGCTCCCCATGAGTAGATGTCAGGCATACCCCTGCCGAATGTTATGCAGATAGGTAATATGCCATATGAGTCACCCTGTGTAACTGTTTGTAAGGAGCAGGTACGATCATAACACATGTGTCACAAGGGGCAGGGTAGCATAACAGTATGCTGCTGTAGGCCCAGGGCCAAAAGTACACTACCTACCTAAGACACAATGCACACCCATGAACACATTGCAAATGAAATATGTGAGGTGGAATGAGTGTGCCAGTGACTGGGTGCATGTTGTGCACTGGTGTGATTGCTCACCATGACTGTCTGTCTGTCATGGTAGTGTGTGTCCTTGGTGTGAGGCCAGAGACAGATGTGTGAGGTATTGCGATCAACACATACTACATTGCCATATGTTGTGCTGTATTACCCTGTATGTCACTGTGGTGTAGGTAGGGTTATGGCAAGTAAGAGTAGTGTGCATTACCAGTGAAATATGTAACATGCATTGTGTGCAGTGCATGGGCTGATAATGTTCCCCATACAGTACCTTGATACAAACCACAGTGTGAGGTTGTGCATTGTACCTGAACCAGTGTGCTGACTGCTGCAGTATACTAGTCTGTCGTATGGAGTGTGCCAGGTGCTGTTGCACAGTTGTCGGATGAGCACTAATATCTGGTCATTTACATGTGTATCCCCCAATAGACAGACAGATGCTATATATGGTGGTTAAGTTATATCGCTACAGTTGAGTATTATGTGTATTATGTGTGCCATAGTTTGCTGACAGATATTGCTGACATATTTTCCTTCTCCTTTTCAGGGCTATGGTTCACCAGCGGAACCCTGTGTACTCCGCTGCAGAAGAGGAAGAGATACACCAGAGCCTAGTGCAGGATTTCACAGTACTCTTTTCCCGCACCAGCCAGAACCAGCAGGAGAGGGCTGCACTGTGGCAAGACCTGGTCCATCGGGTAAATGACATAGGCACACATAACCGGACATATGAGCAGGTACGCCATCACTGCAGTGATTTAATTAGAAATGTCCATCAGCATGCGTCGGATATCCACAGGCAGCAGCTTGCCACAGGTGGTGGGGTGTCTAGACATCTCCCCCTCACCAGAGTGGAGGGACTACTCCTAAGTGTTGTGGCTCCCGGCCAACAGCAACAGCAGCAGTATACATGTGTAATGATGGAGGCTGGAGCCACACAGCAGCAGGACACGGAGCGTGCAGGTAACATGTCATGTGTATAGTTGACTGTTCTGTACACTGTTAGGTCATGCATGTGTGAGGTGTGTCCTCGTTTTGTAGCTGTAGTCTTGGTAATTATTGTGCAAGAGTGATATTCTCAATATCAGCAGTACACCTGTGGAAACTAACTGTTGCACTACTGAACTGTATCATGCCCACAGTATCAATGGCACAGTTGTGCCCACTGACAATAAATGTCTCTTTTCTGCAGGTCCCTCTGGTGTAACAGCAAAGCAGCCTATCCATGCTGGTGAGTGTGTAATACCATTACCTTCAATACTCTTGATACTAACAGTAATAATAGGCTGAAGCAGTAGTGCTATGTGTTTGATTGCAGGTGTGTTTGTGTCTGTGTGTTGATATCTTATATACTGAGGTGTGTGCATGTGTGCATGTGCCCATGTATGCATGTGTGCATGTGTGCATGTGCCCATGTGTGCATGTGTGCATGTGCCCATGTGCCCATGTGTGCATGTGCCCATGTGCCCATGTGTGCATGAGCCATGTGTGCATGTGCCCATGTGCCCATGTGTGCATGTGTGCATGTGCCCATGTGTGCATGTGTGCATGTGCCCATGTGTGCATGTGCCCATGTGTGCATGTGTGCATATGCCCATGTGTGCATGTGCCCATGTATGCATGTGTGCATGTGTGCATGTGTGCATGTGCCCATGTGTGCATGTGTGCATGTGCCCATGTGCCCATGTGTGCATGTGTGCATGTGTCTATGTGTGCATGTGTGCATGTGTGCATGTGTGTATCAGTGGTGACATTGTGTACACATTGTAAACTGTGTTTCCTGTCTTACTCAGACAGGTTCTGGTGCTGCTCTGGTGTTGTGCAGCAGGGAACCTGAATCAGCTGCTGTGGATAGTGATAATGATGATACCTGTGTAATGGCACAGGTAGGTGTGCCAGGGTCCGTCATTGGTCAGCAAATTGACACTACACAGCTGTCGACCCCCATCAATGTGCACAGTCATACTGCCAATACATCCTTTGTCACCAATGTCCCTAGGTGATGGACAGGATACAGTGGGTATTGACCAGGGTAATGTGGTATCGGTGGCACATGCATCCCCACACAGCAGCCATGGCCAGGGTCCTGACATGGTGCCACACAGGCAGATGTTCTGGGGTTCTCGTGGGAGCATCCTTGGGCATACCACCCCTGTCAGACGTGCCCACAGAGGTCTTTCAACCTCAGCTATGTTTTGGGCTGTAATGCAGGCACAGTCACGTATGGAACAGTACACCAGACAGGGTCTGAGGGAGCTGAGAGCATGTCGCACAGCTATGAGTGACAGTATGCATGATGTTGCGGCTGCCATCCGTAACTTCACCGAGGTAATTGACAGACGTTGTGGGGACACATTAGATCTGTTCCACAACTACATGTCCATGAGCCAGGGCAATGGTGGACAGTTGAGGAATCGACGTGGCCGTATGCCAGCAACAGCAGCAGCTGGCAGCCGTTGCGGACGACAACAGGCCCACGGCCGCTCACATAGTGCCAGCAGCAGCCCCAGCAATGCTGGGTCTGTGCTGTCATCAGACCGCCCCAGGAGACCACGTGCACATGGTGCTGGACAGTCCCAACAGGGACCTGTCTACAGTCACCAATCACCTGCTTCTGATGACAGTACCCAGTCTGGCTTAGTACCTGATACGGTCCGTAGCACCCCTGCCAGGCACAGGTACCATGTCCATGGCCACAGACAGTGATCTGTATGACCTGGCAGGTACAGTCTCTGGCTGTCCACAAACACCTGTATATGGCAGCCATGAGGTGGGACTGTGTGCATGCATACACACATGCAAAGTGATAACACCTAGGGCTACCGCATACACGCACACACTGCATCAACATTGCCCCATCTTGTACTGCTGTCCCTCACCAACACACACACACACACACACACACACACACACACACACACACACACACACACACACACACACACAGACATGTCAATTGGTTGTATCAGTGGCAGACTCAGGCATACCAGGTACACACCCTGTGCATATGATGAAACTGTGCCACCTCCTGCAATCTGTAAAATCGGTGCAGGAACAGGTTAACATGGTGCTGATGCACAGGGTGACTACATAGACATGTTGTAATAGTATGACGTTGACAACAGTACAGTGTAATGATATCATTGTGGGTATATACCAGCATGCCTGATGCAGTTACAGTATGAATGTCATTGTATTGTTTTGTACACCCATAGTAATTACCACAGTGTACTGTCTGCACTTCTTTGCATACTGGTGGTGAGGCTGTCAAGGGATGGCCACCTACATAGGTAGCACAGGGGATACGACAATGTACATATTGATACTCAATGATGGTCATGTCAACTGCAAGTTGCATGCTGTCCACACTCGACTCTGCAATGAGGATGTTTGAGGATGTTGATATCTATGCAGTACTACACAACAGGTTCAAGGCTCACAAGAGCACACTAGCACTACAAGGGCACATCTTATACCATGCATGACAGCACCAAAACACAGAACTAACTATGACAGGAGGGAGAGTCTCCATACATGTCAAGGATACTGTGGTGCCAGGACAGGTAGCATACATCATACTAAGTCTGGAACTGCTGAGTGAGGGCTCAGTGTCTGTTATTTGACATGTGTATTATTACAGGTATGAGCACTTGGGTATCAGGCCAGTTATTCAACATTACGAAGGTATGTGGTCTATACACTTGTGGGGGGTGTAGCTGGACCCAACCCGTCTGACCTGTGAATGTCTGGGTACAGGCTTATAGTGCCTGCATATATGCACTGTTACCTACTGGAAGTCGTACACCTTGATTGTTGTAGCATAGTCTACATACAGGCCTGCTGACTGTAGCTTTGTTTGCATGCATGTTTGCTTGTTATGTTCCTGAAACACTGATTCCACCTGCAGTGCAGATTTACAGTGCCTCTGTGGATCCCTAGTGACATCTGTATTGCTTACTGTACTGATGTCCATGTCTCACTTGACAGAACGTCACTGTTTGTCCTATTTGCATGTAGCTTGCCTGTAACACATTGCATATGACTTACCTCGCATTTGCTCAAGACAGCATTCATATATGCCAGCACTAACAAATCAGGAGCACTATACCCTCACATACTCACCTTGAGTACCTTGTTCCCCATTGGCCCTATGTATTGTTACTTAGTATGGGATTCACAACGCTATGGTAGCATGTGCAAAGGTCACCTGTCAATCTACTCTCAGGTCCATTTGGTGAATCTGTGAGTCATGTGGCAATGTTACAGCTGCCTCATGTACACAGACAACCCTCTCCCCTTCCCATACACTTACAACACATGTGAGAGATGCAACCACATAGCCAAACTGGGGGCTAAGCTCTCTTAACTCAGCACTGGCATTTCCTGTCAGGTGGAGTGGGATACTACAGTGAATACAGTACCAGTCTCCCATAGACCTGCCACGACTGCAATCCAAACACAGAAACACACAGGTACATTATTGGACTCTCAGAATAGCATCCTGCCTGAGCAGCTGACACCTGCAAAGCAGACACACAAGCAAATGTTAAGCCAGAGCAGAGCATGTGCAACACATAGCTCACAAAGCCTGTGTGCCAAACAGTCACAGGCCATACGGCTTGACAACACACCTGCTACAGTTGTATGAGGTACCTCTATCGTCAGGTACACTGAGGTCCTGCTCACCAGGCTGAACAAGGTGAAGGTCACGCTGAGATGCCCGTTGGGCACTATGATCCACCACATAACACAAGCATACCGGTCACTCCAAGGCATGTAGAAGTATGACTTAGTCATTGTCTGTGCCAGTGTGTATGACCTCTGGTGCACCTCCCTGGACTACATGCTAGGGGACATAGAGGGGCTGTCTGAGCTTGTGGCCCAGGCTGGTATGACCCTGACCTTGAGTAGCATCTTACCCTCACCAAGAATGCTGCCACAATATGTAGACAGGATGATCAGTTTCTGCAATTAATGTATGTTTTGGTGACATTCAAAGGGGATCCAATGCCTGTCAGTGTGGGATTACATGCTGGACAAGCCACATTGCTTTGCTTGGGACAGCTTGCACCTGTAACCCATGGGCCGTTGTATATTGGCAGAGGCTGTTGCTACACACATAGTGCCTTTGTATGCAAGGCTGACATTACATAGCCACCTACACAGGTATCACACGGGATAGGACACTAATAGAAATGCTACTCAACAGCAACAGTGTAAACCTCAAGATGCATGCAGTGGAAACTGTCCTTAGCATGGGGTACAGCAATATCCATGCAGTAACAGACTCCTGGTACAAGGCTCCCAGGTGCACACCATCACTGCCAGGTCATTCCTCATGCCATGCTTGTCGTCCCCTACACATGCACCAAACCAGAACAGGGGGGATGTATCCAAAGGCACCTCAGATACACACACCCCCAGGTTGGTGGCACAGCACAAAGCATGAGAGCCTATCCATGTGCAACTAACAGTGGGTTAGACTGCCTTCAGATTCATAGCCTGGCACACACCACCCTCCCATACCCAGGAAACCCACTTGGCCTTCCTGACAACACTGGTAATATGACGGTCTCTACAAACACCATTATATGGGTGGACTGCGACTACCAAAACATAGAGTGTGAGCATTACTCTAGCTCCAAGACCCTATCTGAAGGGTTCTTAGCATTCATTCCCTGCATTGCTATGGAACAACTTGTTACCACTCCCACAAGAGGTGACAACATGCTGCACCTGTTTATCACCAACATGTGGACTATATGCTCCAGACCAGTCATGTATCCCTCGCTGGTGGGATGACACCATCTACAACCCACACTGTATATTCACATACCACATGCAGCCCCTGCACAGTACACCACAGTTATACAGCTGTCTGATGCATATTCCATGTGTTCACATGAGGCAGGCTTCAGACATGGGAACTATTGCAGTTCACAGGTACATATGTGTAGGTGGCGCACACATACATCATGTGTGCATTGACATTACTGATATAATGTATGTCATGCAATATTGGGAACAACACCCCACACACATGGACAAACTGTGTGACAAAAATACAAATGGCGTTTGTAGGATACAAACCCCTACCTAACTATGCTAGGTCACTTGTGAGAGATGCAGTAGCAGAGTGCGCTATTTGCATTACTGGCAGGACTGCTTTCTCCTGCTGTACTTATAGGGTGCTGACATCATCAGTGTTTAGATAGTGGAATATGCAGCATGTGTTGTGTAGTAATAGTTGCCAAAAGGGACATTTCTCTTACACGTAGAATTGCACACACACTGAGCACTTGCAAGATTCAAACCCCTACCTAACTATGGTATGACACTTGTAAGAGATGTAGTAGCAGAGTGCGCTATTTGCATTATGGGAGAGATTGCTTTCTCCTGCTGTACTTATAGGGTGCTGACATCATCAGTATTTAGACAGTGGAATATGCAGCATGTGTTGTGTAGTAATAGTTGCCAAAAGGGACATTTCTCTTACAAATAGAATTACACACACACTACTCCCCACCACACAGTCACACACACACTGAACACTTGCAGGATTCAAACCCCTACTTAACTATGTTATAACACTTATAAGAAACGCAGTAGCAGAGCGTGCTATTTGCATTACTGGGAGGATTGCTTTCTCCTGCTGTACTTATAGGGTGCTGACATCATCAGTGTTTAGACAGTGGAATATGCAGCATGTGTTGTGTAGTAATAGTTGCCAAAAGGGACATTTTTCTTACACATAGAATTGCACACACACCACTCCCCCCACACAGTCATACACACACTGTGGACTTGCAGGATTCAAACCCCTACCTAATTATGTTATGACACTTGTGAGAGACGCAGTAGCAGAGCATGCTATTTGCATTACTGGGAGAATTGCTTTCTCCTGCTGTACTTATAGGGTGCTGACATCATCAGTGTTTAGACAGTGGAATATGCAGCATGTGTTGTGTTGCACTAGTTGCCAATAGGAACATTTCTCTTACACATGGTATTGCATACACTACTCCCCCACACACATTCACACACAGACTAAGCATTCGCAGTATTCAAACCCCTACCTAACTATGTTATGACACATGTGAGCGACGCAGTAGCAGAGCACGCTATTTGCATTACTGGGAGGATTGCTTTCTCCTGCTGTACTTATAGGGTGCTGACATCATCAGTGTTTAGACAGTGGAATATGCAGCATGTGTTGTGTTGTACTAGTTGCCAAAAGGAACATTTCTCTTACACATGGAATTGCACACACTACTCCCCCACACACATTCACACACACACTGAGCACTTGCAGGATTCAAACTCCTACCTATGTTATGACACTTGTGAGAGATGCAGTAGCTGAGTGCACTATTCAAATTACTGGGTATCATTTCTGCTCCTGACAAATGTGTAGTGTGCTGACATCATTATGTATGAAGAGGTATGTACATCTGTTACTATCCATCAGTACAGAGGAGAGCATATCTATGCATTAACTTTGCACAGGCACAGTGGCCTACTGTACTGTGGAAGCAGATGCCAAATACACTGTGGATAGCCTTCTGTATTCTCTAGGGACAACAGTCTAGTATTGCACTCTATGGCCATATGTTTACCTGTCAGATGCAAGTATCTGTTGCTCATATACTGTTTGTGGGTCTTTATTGCCATAGCCTTCCCTATTTCTATAAACAACTTATGTACTGTGGAAGATGTTTGCATATGAGTGGGATCCAGTACTTTACTTATGTCTCTGTTGTAATTTCACTGTGTGCACTGGGCAGATTTCTGTATTGTGAGAGGTTCCTGTGTTAACACATGCAAATGCCAGATATGTGTCTGCAACGGCTGAACTGTGACATGGCCTAAGTGTGTGAGCATGCCCAGTTCACAGTTTCTATGGCTTCTTGACTGACTCGTCTCATTTATCTAAGTGTGCGAGCATGCCCAGTGTGACCTTTCCTTATGTTGGGATCTGTGGACCACCACATTTGTGTTTGTGTGTGGACGCCATCTATATTTCAAATGTACAGTTGAGTGCTGGACATCAGGTTGTGTTCTTACTGCCCAACTGCTTTGTGTCTGAACCTAACAGGCATTATGCTGTGCCTGCAGGGTCGCCATGGGATAGTTTGCATACAGTTGTCAACATCCTTTTCTATTGGCTAAACAGTTCTATTGTCGTATAGTGTAGTAGTGCAGTAGTTTCACTGTGGTGGACAGTATAATCGGTTTCAGTCCTATCACTGCTTGTAATATTTATAGTGAGCACACCAGACTGGTTGAGGGCCAGTTGTGCAGATATGACCATGTTGCATTTTGTTCAGATATGGACAGCATAGTACATGATTGTCCGACATTGTTAATGTATTCCACAACTTGTGTGGACAGTGACAAACAATGGCCATGTGCCCTAGTCCATTTGTAATGCTAGTCAGAGAGTGTTTGTCCTTCAGCACACATTTACTGGTGTTTGCCATGACATATGTCAAGGTTAGTGTGCTGTGCCTCTGTCTACCCGTGACATACAGGTGATATCCAGGGTACACCTACCATCTCCCATCCAGTCATCATGATTCCTCTGGATGATAGTCAGTGAGGGACTCCCTGGATAACCTGTAGTGGGAGTTTAGTCATGAGTGGAGTGAGCTTCTGGGTTATGGACCAATTGGTACAGCATGTCCTGTTTATGTCTGTGCTGGGGTTCAGGCCTGTCAGCTGCATAGGTCACCATCATTCAGATTTTACATGATGCCAAATGTCCATTGATACCAGCATGGTCATGGCTCTATACATCAGGCACAGTTCACCTCCAGCCAGGCGGTATGGCACTGTGTGGAGCTGCAGTTTGTTTAATCAGGTGACACATGGCATCTGTTACAGCTATGCGATCCTCCTGGTGGGGTATTTGTGGGGTCTTTCCAGTTGATGCATGTGTCTGCTAAGGTACATCCCTGAAGGGCCATTGTACACAATTGTGAGGCTGCTGATGGATGACTGGAGAGGCACATTGACCTACCCTGACCGAGCTGTGCTTACCTTCATGATTAGGTGGGTATATGGTATGTTTCTGTAACCACTACAGACACATGGTTGTCACATGCAGAATATCTATCATCTTGTGTCCCCAGGTCTCTTATTGCTCCTGATGTACTTACTGGGTTAACACGTATGTGGTAATTTCTGGCCATGTACTGTGTTTCCACAGGGGATGACTATACACTATTCTGCATTTAGCTTGTTGACATGGCTGTGGCACCACTTGTCTGTTTCTATGTGTGCCTTTTGTAGGTTGCCTGTGTCAGCTGGAGGGTCTGATATGGTGGGCAGTTTGTAGTCCTCTGCGAACCTGTTCAGACAGAGTCCTTCCATGTTGGCCTGTACCTATGTGACATATATAGCATACAAGAGAGGTCCCAGGACCATGCCTTGTGGGATGCCAGTTGTACCTGGTTTGCAGTCTGCCATGGCTGCAGCATGTCTGACCAGGTCAGTTCTGTCCTTGAGCTGGTTTGCAACCCATCTACTTGCATAGGGGTTTATAGTTAGGCTGGTGAGCTTATCTGTACCGCCAACTAGGGTATTGTATGGAAGGGTTTAGCAAGGTCCAGATAGGCTGTGTGATCCACATTCCCCACATCAATGGCCTTGGTGCGCATTTCACATGAGTCAGACATGTGTACGGGTCAGGATCTGCCCTATGACAGCCACACTGGGTAGGGTCCAATGTCTGTAGGTACCTAATCTCATTATTCATGGGATCCATGATCATCCTCTCCATTACTTTGCCAACCTAGATAGTCGGGGTTGAGGGGTGATAGTTTGCAGTATCCATTCAGGCACCCCCTTTGTGGTGAGGGACCACTGTTGCTGTACACTGCTCTTTGGGTACATATCCTGTGGTAGGACTGATAGTGCGCAGTACTGCTATTTGCTGTTCCATTCTTCTTACAGTACTTGTTGGGCACAACCCAGGACACCATCTGGTAACATTGATGCTGTGTGCTGTGCTTTGTGGATGCTGGCTGTTACCTCAGCATCTGCAATGTCAGGGGGCCAGCACTCTGCTGGGATAGATATTTGGCAGTGCTGGTGGGGAGTTTGCAAGGAATCTGTTAGGTAGGATGTTGGCAATGTGTGTGGGTTTGGTGTATTGTTTGTGATATTAGAGTGCTGCAGAGCATATCTGTGGATTATCACCATGGTTCCTACCATCAGGTAGGACAGCTGTGTGATACTCCTTTGTGTCCTGCACAATTTGTATCGTCATAGGTCCATAGGTTCATACTAGGCTATCTGCCCTGGCCTTGTTTAAACACGGACAGACTGTGTGTGAGTTTCAACACCCTCTGCAATGTGCATATTATGCCCATGTAGGGTTTACTTTACTAGATGTGACACAGGGATGGCCCCCAGTGTACACCTACTATCTCCCATGCACTTCACCAGATTTCTCTTGTTGAGTTTGAGTGTGGAGCTCAGCCTATCATGGACTGGGATTCTGTTCCAGAGTGCAAGAAGCCTCTGGGTTATGGATATGTCCCACCAGCACATCCTATTTATCTATGTGTGGAGGTTCAGATATATCACTGTGGTGTCTCTGCTGGATTTGGGGTTTCTGCAGTGGAGCATGTCCGTTCATTCTGGATTGGACATGGCCTTGTACATCAGGCATACATCACCTCTGACTGGGCAGTATGCTTCTGAATTGGGCTATGGTTTCTTCAGCCAGGCTGCAGATGTACAATGTTTGGACCCTTTATCCTGTTGGTGAGGTACATTTGGGGTCTTTCTAACTGCTGCAGGTGTAAGGTAAGGTACATCCGAACTGCGGCATTGTTGGTATCACGTATGGGCCTGATAAGGGAAGAGTATGGGAGCACAGAGACCTCTCTTGATCTACATGTGCATCCTTTCATATTAAGGTGGGCAATATAGCAGGTCTTCCTGGCCACCTTGGCAATGTGAGTGTCACATAACAGGTTACCGTCCACTTGTGTCCCTAGGTCCCTGATTACTTCTTCCATACATAAGGGATTGCCACCTATGTCATACTTTGTGTGTGCCTTGTTTGGTATTTGTTGAGACATTCATACTCTGCAGTGTCTTCAGGAAGGCTGGCTGAGGTACCTGGGTTTGTGAGTGTGGTCTGTAGCAGGCTTCAAACAGGGACACAGTTTGAGCCAGTGTTACTTGCCCGTGGATAGTCCATGCTGCTTCTTGCTGTGGTACCAACCTTGGGGTGTGGTTATCCTTGACAATTACTGATAGCCACACTCCTATTGTCAGGTGTTGCATGTTTTGGAGCTGTAGAGCATGGTATGAGGCATAACCTGGTAGTATTAGGGTGCTCTTCTGGGCCTTGATCCAGGTTTCTGTTACAGAACAGATATTACCATTCTCCATGCTGTGGTGGGTTTGGTCTGCATGCACTTTGCAGGTTAGACTTCTGGCGTTGGGTAGCATTACGTCCAAGTTGTTATCCCTTGTGCTACCTATGGTGGTGGGTTTGTGTTTCCAGCCTTACCTATTCAAGGCACAGTGGGGGTGACAACAGCCTTTGCCAGTATCCACACAGCCAGGTGTGCTGGGTGAGTGCCATCCCTAGCAGGTGGGGCATCATGTCTTGCTCAGCATTTCAGCCCAGGCTGTCAGCCATGTGTTCCCCCTTGCTAACAGCAATACTTCAGCCAATTATTGTACTTGATCTTGTTGTCTTCATAGTGTGGCATCATGCTTGGTGAGGGTGAGATGTTAGGCAAGGTCTTCATGTTTGCATATACTAGATGGTGTTACATTGCTTAACACATGGCAGTCATGCATCAGGTGGTGCTGCAGGGCTGCCTCTGTCGGATGCACATACTACACTCCCTGTACATGTTTGAGAGCAGGTTGTGTCATGTTAGGCATTCCTGTTACTATATGAGTGAGTGAGAGAGGGGTATCATTCCCAGGGTTTCTACTGAGCCAGTGTATGTGATATGCGTTGCCTCTTTGCCAAGGCCAGGGCATACTGGGCATGCCTCCTTACTGCCTACTGGGGCAGGCTCAGGTTGTTCCTCCTCCAAGTCACGCTCTGCCTGTGATGGCCTTGACAATGGTGGGGGGCTGTTTGTCCCAGTCCTATGCTAGTCCTGCTGCAGCTGTTTTCGCAGAATCATATTATGCAGCATAGCACATACTATGACAATTTGGGTACATGTAGTTGGTGAGTACTGCAAGGCTCCACCAGATGTGTCCAGGCACCGGAACCGTGACTTGAGCAGCCCAAACACATGGTCTATTACATTACGTGTCTGTGCGTGTGTCTCATTATGGAGTTCTTGTTCAGGTGTGTGTGCTTTTCTGATAGGTGTCATCAGCCACGGCTCCAGTGCATATCCTGCATCCCCCACTAGGTGACCATGTGGGATGTCCCCATTGGCAAATGTCTGGTACAGCTGCATCAAATGCCAGATATGGGAATCATGGTAGCTCCCAGGGTAGCCAGCACACACATTCATTATTGTGCCCTGGGCATCACACACGACCTGGCAGTTGATGGAGGGGAAGCCCTTGCGGTTAATGTAGGCCCTACCCCACTCACCGGCTGGTGCTTTGATGCATATGTGCGTGCAGTCTATTGCACCCACTACCTCAGGGTAATCCGCTATTTGATGGAAGAGATGCATATTGCTGGCCAATACCTCACGGGCATTGGGGAAATATACATGCTCACCGACATGTGCTGACATGGCATCCAGGAACTGGTGCAGTACCCTGGAGGCTGATGCCTGTGATATCCCCATCATATCACCAGTTGGTCTCTGGAAGGTACCTGTTGCTAGTATTCTTAGGCCAACACATACCTTGGTTTCCACTGGGATGGGTTCCCCTCTGTTGGTTCTGTGTGTGAGGCATGGCCTGCACAGCTCAACAGTTTGCTGCAGGAGGTCTCTGTCCACTCTATAGCGCTCCACTATCTCCAGCTCATGTAACCCCTGGTAGGTGACCCAGGGCCTGTACACTCTTCTCCGTCTCCTCACTGTGGGTTGTCTGGCAGCATTTGCATTGTCACCACCCTCAGCAAGTCTCCTATGTCTCCTTATAACAGCTATGGCAGCTGCCTGTGTAATTGCCTGCTTCTAATTGTTTTCACCTGCTAGCTCTACCAGTATTCCCTGCTAGCTTCCTACTATTTCTTCTGCTTCCTTTTTCCGCTCTGTTTCCTCAGGGGGAAGCAGTGCGCATACCAACGAAAACACGCTCACAGTGGCTACCACGCACGCACACATGCTTACACATACTAGAATCTGCTTATTCGGGTTAAAACCCGCACACACCAGTGCAAACAGGTTAATAGATCTTTACACAAGCTCCTACATGCTTACTCTGCCTTACACGCGTGCACTCTGTCTTAGTCGCGCCTCCCAGTGCGCACACGCGCGCATGCACGCACAGCAAGAAACATTGGTGTTGGCCACAGTGTACACCTTCCATTTCTTGACTTTCCCATGCTTATCTGTTGACACTCCTCTTTTTATGCTGTGTGATTGACATCTTTCACATACCACTTTGCTCCATTGAGCTTGCTTTCTTCCTGACATTCCCGCCTGTGATGTCACCTATCTCCTACTCTGTTACTCCCCCTTATCTAACTCTTACACTACATGGAATGTGCTCATTTGCTATGTGACAGTGTGATGCACTGTCCTACCACTCATTTACATAGGATTGCCTATTAATGCTTAGTTACATGTTTTACACTCGGCTTCCCCCCTTAGCAACCACTAGACGGTGGCCATGTTGTTTTAGGTCTGCTAGTCCCTGCATTGCAAATCCATGCATTACATAAAACCCACATTTGTGGGTTTCAAACCTTTAATTTTATGTCTTATTTAGCGCAGCCCGTTTGCACGGGGCTGCGCTGCGTTTAAACATCGCCGATCGCCGTAAAAAAAATTATTTTATTTCATGTTTGCATCGGGTTACCGTGCCAATGGCCACATATTTGGCCATTGGCATGCTGACTGCAACATATGCACACTTTATTTGGAGCTGTCATGGCTCCATTGTGTTATTTGCAGTAACGTACTCAGTTGCCAACTGAGTACATTTCTGCACCTAACACGACTCTTACACATGCTGGTTTCAGCTTCGTGGATCACTAATCTACCTCATTTGCATGCCTTTCGGTTGCAAGTGAGGTGATTAGCATATCCATGCCCTGCCCATGTAAGAGTTTTTTAGCTGGTCTCTTACATGGGATTTTGGGCTGTTCCTGGATCGCGATGGCTGCATGGAGTCTTACATGACTCTTAGACTCCGTGCAAGCCATCGTGAATCCTGCCTCATGACTCATAAAGTAAGGCTCGTGTGGTTGCCTTATGGAGCCTTTAGTCTATATTTTGAAAATGAAAAACTTTTAGCATGTTTTATAAATGTCACGTAATAGTATTAGCAGTTTTATGTAATTTAGAAGAATGTTTTGCTGTGTTCTGGGTCCCTGATCAGTTATATGAGCTTTTTATCAACTGTTTCACTAAAATGTAACAAGGAAATTTTACATATTTTGGGTCGTATGCCACTAAGACATCTTTGTATAATTTTGTTGTACAAACTGAATGAATGGTGCTAACATTGAAATAAATACATTACAAAAAGCACATTTAAATATATTATGAATACTTCAGACTTAATGCTCTTTCAAAAACAGTGGCAATAATGCTTTTTCGTCACCTTTATGTAGCATTTCAATCTAATTCCAAAATACAAGACAGCTGTTTGCAGGATCTGGAATTCAGCACTCTTGTACACTGACTGAGTGAAACGTTACACTATTAATTATGTGAAGCAACATAAGTGGAAAGTCTGATACGTCTGATTTTTTTTTTTTGTCTCTGATGTTCTGAAACACATTTCCAGCGGTCTTACTGATAGGACATTTTTTTAATTCATAATTTCACTGTCTGCTTTACAAACTGAACTAAATGCAATGTGTACAAGGAACATTAAGTGTTTTGCCTTTATACCTTTCAGTTATTAAAATTAATTAAATATTGTAATTCAGCAATAAGACAAGACTTGGTCGATTTTATATATATATATATATATATATATATACACAAAACATGCAATAGTATGTTGTACAAAATGATTGTCTTGAAATGTGTGAGAACAGAAGGTAGGTGAGCATGTGTATAATTTAAATTAGTGGTTCTGTTTGTTTCTGTATGAGAGAGAAAAATGCATGTCTGTATGTTGTATGAGAGAGTTGATTAAAAGTGTATAGAATTTAAACTATTCATTAGTGACTGTATGAAAGAGAAGGTGTGTGTGTGTGTGTGTGTGTGTGTGTGTGTGTGTGTGTGTGTGTGTGTGTGTGTGTGTGTGTGTGTGTGTGTGCGTGTGTGTGTGTGTGTTGCTATGTGATTGAGTAGTGTGTGTGTGTGTGTGTGTGTGTGTGTGTGTGTGTGTGTGTGTGTGTGTGTGTGTGTGTGTGTGTTTAACCTCCCTTTTCAAGTGTCCAGATTTAGCATTATAGTTTTTGTCGGTTTCTCATAAGATTTGTGGTTTTCTGACAAATCAGAGAGGAATGAAGTCACTAAATAATTACATGTATATGAGTTTCCAACTTCATATCCTTCACAAAATACCTGCTGATACAAATCCTGTTATTCTGGGAACTTTCTAAGTTAAAAGAGCAGTACTTCAAACTGTTCTTATTTTTTTTGGCTTTGTGCAGATATTTTGCAGTGAGAGGTAAGCATACCTTTCAACTGTCCAGATATTTGCAGAATATCCAGATTCTTGCCTCATATTTTTGGCCTATTCCTCATAACATTTGTGGTTTTCTGGAAAATCACTAAGGATTGAAATAAATAAATGTCATACATTTGAGTTTCAGTCTTCATTTCCATTAGAAAATGTCTGCTGAGATAAATGTTGTTATTCTCGGAACTTTCTAAGTCTAGAAGAGCAATATTTATAATATTTTGGGGCCTCCCCCCCCTACTATTTTAGGCTTCGTCCAGCTTTCTTGTGCTAAGAGTTTGCTAGGTATGGAGGCACGGTATTTGCTGGTTATTCTGTGCATTTTAAGGCGGATAGTGGTTTTGCATTCCTGAGTGTGCCCTCCTTTGTTTAAGATGTCTATTATCTATGAACTTTTTGTTGGTTTCTCAGTCATTCCTTATTGCAGTATTACCAGCTTACCAGTTTTGTATTTTTTGTTTTTTGTAATGCAACATAGACAATTAATTCTTAAAGGGCAGCAGGCACTAATGAAACAGTGACATGTAAAGTTGTTTGCCAGTAACAGCCTCTTCACTATTTACATGAACGCATAAATGTATGCATGGCCATATAATGTGTTCAAGGAGACTATAGTTTTAAACTTGCCCAAAGGTAAATCTAATTGTCCACTGGTCAGATGCATGTGATATGAATGTAAGTTTTAATGCTGTTTCAATATATGTGAGTTTCAATGGCAGCAAAGTTTACTATTTGTGCTGTCTGTTTTCATTGTGATACTGTACTGTTTAGCAAATGGCTATCAGTGTCTGTGCATTTTATTTCAATATCTAATGGTTGTAGAAGTATATAAGTAACAGTATACACACTGATAGATTTGAACAGTGTTCATGTTAAATGGGCAGAAATACCAAAGTAATGGAACCCTGATATGGCTGGGGAGGGGGCTGCTGCAATAGGGGCTGCTTGAGGGGGACCCCAATCTATTACCCTGCCTAGGGTCCCGTTTGACCATGGTCTGGCTCTGCTAATAAAGTATGACAATAGTTTACATGGCCCCTTTAAATCTCAAAAAAAATTCCATGGTGGTGGCATCTTCTCCTTTAAGGAGGACCATGAGTACTTCACGTGCACACATGCCAACATGAGTAGCAGGTCATGAAAAATTACCATTTTCATAAGACGGTCTCGGTCCATAAAGATTTAGGAACCACTGCTCTACACCAACTACCAGACTGCTGAGAGAAATGAGAGTTTCAGTACCTTTTCAGGGAATTGAGAGTTGCAGTGCATTTTTAAAGGATTATGAGTTTCAGTTCATTTTCCTGGAATTGTGAGCTTCAAAGGAAGAACGTTTACTATTCCTCATGCTAAGTCTGTTTTCAGTGTGCAATTAATTGTTTTGCTTATGAGATGGTGCACTGCGTTGTAGAATTTGAAAGCAGTGTTAGCATAATTGCATTTGGTGCAGAAGGCTGTGGATTCTACTCCCGCGCCATGTAGATGAAGTGCTGATATTGCAGTGCGCATATGATTGCTGATTTGGTACATTATAAGGGGGGATAGGGGTTTTACACTCCTGAGTGTGTCCTCCTTTGTATGACATATCTAGTAACTGTGAACTTGTCAGTTATAGTAATTTCCTATTGCAATATTACCCGTTTATCATTTTTTAATTGTAATACAGGCAATTAATTCTTCAAGGGGAACAGGCATTGAATTTCTAGATGAAACATTAAGATGTAAAGTTGTTTTCCAGTAGCAACCTCTTCATTAGTTAAATATTTCTATAATGTGGAATTATTCAGATGATTTTACTTCTGCAGAGATTGTGTATTGAGTGATATTGGTGGATTGTAATAACAGAAATCTGGCCTTTTATGGTTGAAATTTTCTGAAATGGGTAGTGTTGTCATTACTGGTTAATACATTTTTGTTTCATTGCTTATTAAAAGAATATTTAAAACTACAATTTAAAACACTTTCTAACAAGTGGTACTGTATTACATAAAGAATATAATTTAATGCAATCAGGAAGGTGAATCAAAGAACAAATACATGTACTGCATGTATGGCCCTAAAAATGTGTGCAAGGAGTCTGTTTTGAAAACAGCCCAAAGATAAACTTAATCATCCACTGACCAGATGCATTTTCTATGAATGTGGGTTTTCATGCCATTTCAATGGCGAAGAAGTTTACTGCTCATGCAAAGTCTGTTTGCTTTGCGAGACTGTATTGTTTATCAAATGGCTATCCACTGTACACAGGGAGGAGAAAGGTTACTATTCTACTTTCACTGAGCTGTAAGGCTCGCTCATTTACCCCAAAGTAAATTAAACTGTTTAACTTAAGCAACCCTTTGAAACAAGGCACATGGACTTCTGTTTTCTGAGGACATGACTTTTATAGTAAAATATGTGTGAAAGAGTAACAGATAAAGCAGGTTTATTAAAGGAAAATTCCACTGTCCTTCACTTGCAGTTTACATACATTACAAAGTATCTTTTCTTCTTATGCACTGAAATAATTGAAGGAAATGACTGGCGTGGCTTTCTTGGGGAGTGGTCTACCTGTGGGTGTGGCTTATAGGGGCATTCATAAGTATGGTGTGGGTGGGGCTTAAGGGGCACAGGAGTACTACTTCACCTAGGGCACCATTTCAGCTAAGGCCGGCCCTGTTTAGAATATCTCTGATTTTACCAAATTCCTTTTTGTCTTTTCCTCTTAAAATGTACAGTTTTTGGTTAGGTATCTTCAGCCATTAAATAATGACACACATTTTAGAATGTGTCACTCAGAAAATGCATGTTAATACAAAACCAGCTGTATCATGTTCTTTTTTTCCACATCTCTGATACTGTGATGTATGTCATTGGAACTTTTTACACAGCTCTAGACATAGATGAAAGAGGAATGGCATGGTGAGTTAAGTATTATTACTAGTTTTGCAGTAACACTGGCAATGATCAATGAGATATTTCGGACAATATTTTTCGCTTTTTGATTCGTGAGAACAGTTGAGGTAACAGAAATGGTGTGGTGAAATAAGTGCTATTATTATTTTTACATTTATGCTGGTAGTGGTCAACCATATATTTTGGCAATATTTCTCTGGATTTATGATTTGTGCTTACAACTTGGCTTGGAATACTTTAATGTGTATCAACTTGCTTCTGCAGACGGTGGAGATGAAGTAATATTACAAAGCCAGCATAGGTAATTGTTATAACTGCTGGGTGGGGTTTGGGTTGGGATTGGCTGAATGAAAGTAACTGACTTTCTTGTTGTTTTCTCAATTTAAACAGTAACTGTCTGGCTTTGCAGGACTAGTGTGCACTTGTCAGTAGTAAGATGAACTACTTAAGTGGACACCTGCTATGCACAGAGTAGTATAATTCTGTGGCTGTCTTCTGTGAA
Source organism: Protopterus annectens (assembly GCF_019279795.1). Classification (NCBI taxonomy): domain Eukaryota; kingdom Metazoa; phylum Chordata; order Ceratodontiformes; family Protopteridae; genus Protopterus; species Protopterus annectens. The sequence goes on from NC_056749.1 coordinate 92,570,144, forward strand.
GCAAAATGACTAGCTACCTGCTGCTGTTTGCTGATTATTTTGGCTTTGTTGGACAAATGTGATTATGTAAAGCAACATGTAATATTTTAATGTGTGCCAACTGTTTGGAACAAAGATGAAATACATTATAGGGTCATCCTTTTTATCACAGTGAGACATCTGAATTGTATATAGAAGGGGTATAACTACTCCTTGGGTGCTGCCTGGCTGAAAGAAGCTGACCTTGTTGTCAACCGTTCAGTTTAAAAGTCATTCTCCCCAAAAAATGCGTGATAAATACTTTACTGATCAACCAGACCAGAACTTCTGGTGGCAGGTAGCCTACACACACAGGCTGTATCTGTGGATTTTGACATGAGCTTAGTAATTATCTCTACCCTGAAACCAGTCTACACTAAAACCAGCCCTGCTCAAAAGGGATAGGGACAATGTCATCCCTTCTTTTACTTTCCTCCTAAATCTGAAAGATGACTGTAACTTGTGTTGGGCCAGGGACTGCGTGGTCTAGAGGTGACTATATTTTGTGTTGGGCTGGGGACAGTGTGGTCGTTATTTTTTTAACTTTTCATACAGACTTGAGAAGGGTACATGGAGGGTCACTGTGGCTTGTACATGAGTACTGCATTGCCTAGAAGTTTGGCTTTATAGGCCTAAATGCATCCACAAACACTTATAAAGAAAAAAAATGAAAAAGTCATGGACATTCAGAAGCCATATAGCTGAAGCACGTGATGTCCTTAGGGGGTCATTTGCATATATCCCACAGGGCTCTGTTATTGGAGGTTTAAGGTATCACACAGTGAAAACTCTAGCTTGGCTAGGTTTTTCTTATTCTTTTTACATGTATGATATGTGTTCTCACAAATAGTTGTCTTCTCAGTTTATTGTGAAGTGGTATATGGTCAGTTTTGAGCATTAAAACATGCATACAGTTTATTTCTTCCTTAAAATAAACCAGTAAAACTGAATTTCTTTTCCATATGCAGAATTTTTCTTCCAGCCATCATTGGATCAAAAGGTTGGAAAAAAAGCTTTAAAATGTACCTCATGGCATTTATAACCTTATGGTTTCTGCATGACTAGCAATTCCCAGACTCCCAGCTTAATTTGGTTACAACAGTGTAGTCTTGGTCAGTTAAAGTGTGCTGAAAGGATGTGGGAAATGCAATGTTTAAGAGTAAGAATAAATGTAGTTCCTTAAACCTCATTGTCACATAGACCATGATTGGATGTAAAGGTTCTTTAATATAACTAAAATGCATCTCATAGGCTGTAGAATCCTCATGACTTCTGGGAGCAGTTATTAAAGTGTAGTCTTACTTAGGATGTACTGAAAGGATGTAGGAAAAAGCAAAGATGAAGAGGGAAGCTAAATGTCTTCCTTTGATCGTGTTTTTTGTTCAGGCTATCACTGGATGAAAAAGGTGTTAAAATATTCTAAAATGCATCTCAGGGCATCTAGAAACCGCATGGCTTAATGTAGATGTTTCTTCCACAGTTATCAGAGTGCAGTCTTGTTTAGCTGTTGAATGGATAAATACAGTGAAAAAAGGTTGAATAAGACAAGCTGTGAGAAAAAGGAAGGGAAAAAGTTGTCTAGAGAGTGAGAGTTTGTCAGGATGTGTTGGGCCTTGTGTATGTGTGTGCCAGAATATGGACATGGGGAGGGGGTGACACACAGCATTTTTACCTATGACACAAATTTTCCTAAGGATGGCCCCTGGAAAGATATATGTCCTCAATGAATTTATATCCCCAAACAACCAAATACATGAGGTGGGGAAGGAGGGTAACCCAAGCAAGATGGTCACAGCAGCACCATGCTCTCTGAAGACTTTGTGTTTATACCACAACACAAAGAACAATGGAGCCAGTAAAATGTAGAGATTAGCTAATATATGTAATTATGTACTGAAATGTGCTCCAGACTGTTCAGCTCAATTGTGTGACAGGAGGAAGTTTATAGTAAGTTATATGAGGTCACACTGTAGGGGAATCCATATGTGGCTCATGCACCAAGTTACACTTGGTTTCTGATGGAGTAGACAGAGGCGTGTGATGAACTGCCAGCAAAAATTAAACCTTACTGCAAAAAAAATGAAGGCCATTCTACCAAAAAAAAAAAAAAAACACCATACTGTGAGTCTAGAACAGGGGCAGAAGTTATATAATGTCACATTGGCAGAAAGCAGATATCTCACTAGGTCTCTTCTCCTGATTATTGTCATTCACCAAAAAGAAAAAGTAGTGCATCTCAGAATATTAAGCTTCCAATCAGAGGAAAGAGAAATGGGAGGAGTATGGAACCAGGAAACTGGAAGTAAGTGGGAAGGAGAAGGAACCACCAAAGGAGAAGGAAGTGAAACCTGAATATGATGCCCCGACTTATGTGGTTAATGAAACCATGAAGAGGAAATTTCTGACTTCAGAAAGGTAAAGGGGTGAAATGAAGACTGGCACAAAAAATAAAAGGAAAAGCAGCAGATAGTGAAGGATCCACAGGGACAAACTGAGGAGAAGATGGCTATTGCCAATGACATATACAGGATGAAAGTGCTTGAGTTGGGTGAGAAAGAAACCCAGGTAACAAGGGACAGGAAAGTGGCTGCTGCACTGAGAAGAGGGAACACAGTGTATAATAATGGACTAAATATAAACAGAGGAGGTAAGGAGGTAAGGAAAAAGTAACCCTGTATATTCAGTGGTGTAGAGAATGAAAAACTGTGAGTATGTACTGATGCCAAAGAAAGACCTAAAAAATGAGTAGGAGCAGGCATGTAAATATGTTCACTTTTAACTGTGCATCGGATAGTGAACAGTGTAAGCAAGGAAGACAGGAAAGGAGGAAAAGCCATCTGGGAGGAGAAAGGATGGGTGGGGCAGGAGTCATAAAAGAAGAACTTGTGGGCAAGGTGTTATCTTAGAGGTTAATATGGATCCATGATGGGAAGCAGTAAAATAACACAGAGATGGATCTTATGATAAAGACAGGGATATGGGGAAGGACAGGTTGGTATTATACAATGTTAGATGAAGTGTTTTAAGGTGATCAGTAATGGCCCTAGATAATTATCATTTGCCGTAGAATGGTAAACTAAGGAGTGGTGTTGGAAACGGAAATAAGGCACCACACACACCTTGGCTGTTAAGTTTTTATTAAGATGCAATCCTTCAGCAAAAATGGTTTCTGTAACTCCTTACTTGGGATTGAAGACAAAAATGTTAAAGAATGTTGCTAGAGAATGACTTTGATAGCGTTAGACATTAGATAAAGGCATCTTATTAAATGTGATTTAATGCATGTGTGCATTAGACAGTAATGTGAAACTGTTACGTAAAGTACTCTTGTTCTAGGATCTATTATTTTCTATTTTAATACTTTCTCCTCTTTTTATTTTGCATTGTTGTATTTTTCCTGAATCTATTAATTTCTGTCCTCCTTTTTTACATTCCTTTGGGACCTTCGTTGTCAATCCACATTACATATTTTTATCTCTTTCTTCCCCAACCTTATACCGTTTATACTGTATTTAGAATTTTGCTATATAATGTTTGACTCTTCCCCACTAGTGTTATTACCACTCATTTTCCCCTTAGTCCATTCCCATACTGGACCCCAGATTAGCAAAATTTCCACATTCTGATTTCCAGTCTTCCAAATATTATTTTCCATTTTTCTATCATCACTTTGTACTTTCTCAGCAAACATTTTCATTCCCCAAAATATGCAGGAGTCATTTGTAGTTCTACCTCCATAAACACCTCCAGCATTTACTTATTTATTTATTTTTTTTTACAACAAAGCCATGTAAGTATCCACTTCATCTGTTTACCCCATACTTTGTGCATCCTGTGCAGTAGTTTATACCTTTCTCAGATTTTTCCCATCACTCATTTTCCCATCTAGAATTTTCATATTTTTCTTATTTGTGATTTACTGTTGCATAACATTTTTTACTTCCCTATATTTCTTTCTTTCTTTCTTTATTGGAATTGCCTCCCTACCTTATATTCCCACCCATTTATTAATAGCAGCACAACCCATAGCTCTCAACCTCTTAGGACAAAAATCTGGACAAAGACAAAAATAATGGGGGGACAAAGCCCTAAAACAGGGAAAGATTTTAAATATTGCTCTTATAAACTTAGAAAGTTGCTAGCTCTTATGTTACTATGCATTTTCTGAAGGATATGCAGTCTAAAACTCAAATTCCTGTCATTATTTAGTAAATTCAGTCCTGACTGATTTGCTACAAAAATCCAAAAAATATGAGGCACAAATCTGGACATTCTGTGAAAATCTGTACAGTATCCACCCTTCCCTCTGCATTCATACAATATATTTTCCCCAGTACACATTTGTCTTTTACATATTTTCTCTCTCCACCCCCTACTATTTTACTGTTCTTTTAACTTATTTTTCACTGGAAACCATGCTTCTTTCCCCCCACATTTTGTTCTCTGTTTTACCTTCAAGCCATTTATCTATTTTAAGACCCACTACCCTCCTTTTTGATTTCATCATGTCCTTTCTATCCATCCACTGTAGGTATCTATACCCTGCCTTCACTTTTTTCCCTCCCCACTCCTCCATCCCTTTTCCACTAAAAATGTACTGCCTTCTCCTCCCTAATCAACTAATTAACATTAATTGCTAATGTGTATTATACTTTAACCATAGCAATCTCCTAATGCCTTAATATTTACTTTGGCAATAATTGGATCCTTTCCTTCCATCCTATATTTTAGATTTACATGTTTTTATAGAAGCTGCAAGGCCATTCTTTCCAAGAACCACACATGCCTTGTAAAGGGCCACCATCAGGCATTAACTTTCTTAAGCAGGTAGTAGCCAGTTAGATCTGAGGTAGACTTGAGCACAGACATCCACTCATTCAGGTTTAGTTTGAATGAGGATAATAAATCACATTGTTTAATTAACAGTGGAAGTTTAGTCCAGATAAAGATGAGGCACTGGGTAACAGATCCATCCATCATGTTCTGTTTTGATTTCACACCAAATACAAAATAAAAAATAAAAATAAAATCCAAGATATAAACGACCAGCAAGACCAGGCTCTTCCACAATAGAAATTGAATCCGACCTCTAACGCCTCGGCAGTAGCCTTCCAAGGAGAATACATACAGAGAAAATGCAGCACATATTTATACAATAATACAAATCAATTAGTTAATCAACTAATCAATCAATCAAACAATTCAATAATTAAACAATTAAAACACTTCAGATTCAAAATTTATATAAAAACGTTCCAATTGCATTCTATATTAATGCCCCTAGGGGCTAAAGTGCTATACTTCAATATAAAAAGAGTTTCTTTATACAGGAGTGTTTTCTTTACATTAATATTATACTGTGTACTAGGGGTATATTCTAAAATTGTTCCTAATAGACCTTGTGGATTGCTACTATGATATTTTTTAAAGTGCATTGCAGGTGGACTTTCTATTTTCTCATTTCTGATGTCCCTGACATGTTCCTGCATCCTAGTTTTAAATGCTCTTTTACTTTCACCCACATAGAACATTCCACATAGACATTTTAATGCATACACAATACTTTCTGTATTATGTGAAAACTTTGCATTAGGTTGAAAATGTACTCCATTAATATACTGAAATGTTCTACTTACATACTGACATGTTATACATCTGCCACATGGATATGTTTCTTATAAATGTCTTATATGTCTTATAAATAGCATGGACTAGCATGTCCTTTATGATTTCCCCCTTCTAAATGAGAAATTTAAATTCTTATCAAATATATCTACCAAGTCCCTGTATTTAAACAAGGAAGTCCAATAAAATTTGATGGTTTGTTTAACTTTCTCTGCCAACAAATCATAAGTCATAACTACATATATTTTCCTTAGATTATCTGATGTTTCTTTTGATCTATCCTGATATTTGTTATTATAACCACTACTAGACTTATAAATGATGACTTTACTAACCTTATCCAAAGACAATAGCACTTCATCCATATTATAACCCCTTTCAATAAACAATTGTGATGTTTTCTGTAATTCACTATTCACTTCATCAGTATTATTACACAACCTCTTTACCCTAGTCAATTTTCCATAGGGTAGAGATTTTAAAAAATGTGGGGGATGACAGCTGGTTGCATCCAAGAACTGCAAACCATCCTCAAATTTCCAATATACTTTGGTGACAATTTTCCCACCCTTACTTCCTTCTAGATTACTGTCTAAAAATTCACTTTATTTCCCAACTGAAAACCATCAAATTTTAGCATAAATCTAGTTTTGGAGGTAATCCAGAAAGTTTATAACTTCTTCCTTAAATCGCTTACATATAAACATTAAATTGTCAATATAGCTATAATATTTGACCACATACTTTTTAAAGATCTCTTTTTGATAATGAAATTCAAACTCAAAAAATCCCATCATAATGTTAACATACATGGGGGCAAATGCTGCCCCCATGGCTGTGCCCTTCAGTTTTTGAAATATTTATAGGTTCATAGGTTCATACTAGGCTATCTGCCCTAGGGCATTTATAAGCCTAGCCAGAATGTGTTTGGTTTTCGTCACCCATTTTAAATTTATTTTGCTATGCCCTTTTTCGAGGTTAGTATACTGTGCCTCTGTCTAACAGTGACACAGAAGAAATACCCGGGGTAAACCTAAGATCTCCCATCCACTCATCAAGATTCCTCTTGAAGAGAGTCAATGAGGGACTCTGCCTAACCTGGACTGGGATTTTATTCCAGAGTGAAGGGAGCCTCTGGGTTATGAATCTGTCCCTCCAGCATGTCCTATTTATTTCAGTGCTGAGGTTCAAGTCTCTCGAGTGCGTAGCTCGATGGGATTTGGATTTTCTGAGGTGCAGCATGTCCATTAATTCTGGGTTGGACATGACTTTATATGTCAGGCACAGATCGCCTCTGAACAGGCGGTATGCCACTGAGTAGAGCCGAAGTTTCTTTAACCGGGCAGCATATGGCATCTGTTTGAGCCCTTTGATTCTCTTGGTGAGGTACTTTTGGGGTCTTTCCAGTTGCTGCAGGTGTCTGGTAAGGTACATGCCAAAAGGGGCATTGCACTCAATTATGGGCCTAATGAGGGATGAGTAAAGAGGCACGATGACCTCCCCTGATCTAGATGTGAATCCCTTCATGATTAGGTGGGCTATATAAAATGTTTTTCTAACCACTTTGGCCACATGGTTGTCAAATGAGAGATTGCTATCAACTTGGGTCCCCAGGTCCCTAATTACTTCTTCTGTACTTAATGGATTACCACCTATGTGGTAATTTGTGGGCACTTTGTTTTTGCCAAAGGGGATGACTATACACTTTTTGGCATTTACCTTGAGGCCATGGCTCTGGCACCAGTTGTCTGTTTCTATGAGGCCCTTTTGGAGGATGCTTGTGTCGGTTGGAGAGTTGATTATGGCGCCCAGTTTGCAGTCATCTGCGAACTTGGTCAGCCACAGTCCTTCCGTGTTGGCCTGTACCGAGAAATATATACCGAACAAGAGAGGTCCCAGGACTGAGCCTTGTGGGACACCACTTGTAACTGGTTTGGAGTCTGACATGGCTCCAGCAATTCTAACCATGTGGGTTCTGTCCTTGAGCCAGTTTGCAATCCATCTAGTGACATAGGGGTTTATATTTAAGCTGGTGAGCTTATCTATAATGCCCGAGTGGGGTATTGTATCGAAGGCTTTTGTGAGGTCCAGGTAGGCTGTGTGGACCACCTTCCCCTCGTCAATGGCCTTGGTGACTGTTTCAAAGAAATCAACCAGGTTTAAGAGGCAGGATCTGTCCTTAACAAAGCCGAACTGGGTAGGATCCAGTGTCTGTAGGTCCCCAATATCTTTATTTATGAGGTCCATGACGATCCTTTCCATAGCTTTGCAGACCAAGCTAGTCAGGCTTATGGGGCGATAGTTTCCAGGATCCATTGAGGCACCACCTTTATGGAGAGGGACCACTGTTGCTGTACGCCACTCTTTGGGCACATATCCTGTAGTAAGGCTGAGATTAAACAGTAGTTTTATGTTTAGGTTTAGCTCTTCTTGGAGTTCATGTAGGACGCAGCCCGGGACACCGTCTGGTCCCATTGATGCTGTGTTTTTTGCTTTGGAGAGGGCGGCTCTTACCTGAGCATCTGAGATGTCAGGGGGGCAGCACTCTGCTGGGATAGATATTTGCCCTTTTGGTAGGGGGGGGGAGAAGTTTGTGCTGAACCTGTCAGCTAGGATGTTGGCAATGTCTGTGGGTTCGGTGTATTTTTTGTCATTTTGGACTAATTCTGAGCATATCTGGGAATTACCACCCAGGTTCCTAATATAACTAAAGAAAGCCTTGTGATTATTCTTAGTGTCCTGTGCAATTTTTCTCTCGAAGCTGGCCTTAGACAATTTTATGAGTCCCCGTAGTTTTTTGTTAATACTGATCAGTGATGCCTTCCCTTTTTGGGATTTTGCTCTATCATTTAGTAGCTTCCTCCTTCTATTGTATAGTTTGTTTATGGCTGGGGTCCACCAGACAGGACGTCTGCCTTTGGAGGATTGGGGTCTTGGTTTTATTTGGGATCACATGATCCATGCATTCCTGAAGGTGTTCATAGAATGTGTTTATAAAGGATTCTGCAGTCTGGGCCGTATTTTCCACAGGCCTGGGGGCTTTGAAGAATTCCACCTCGGTTTTGAGGAGTGTGAAATTTGCTTTAGAGAAGTTTTTCACTGTGGTTTTCTGGGCAGGGGGTGGGGTCGGGATGTGAATATCCAGTGAGATTAGTTTATGGTCTGATCTTACCAGTGAGGGATACACTTCTGGTCTGGAGCATAGAGTCCCCATTTTGGTGATGATCAGGTCCAGTATGTTTTCCCCTCTTGTGGGAGTGGTAACAAGTAGTTCCATAGCATTTGAGTTTATAAATTCTAGGAACCTTTGGGCTAGGGTGTTGGAGCTAGAATAATGCTCCCAGTCTATGTTTGGGTAGTTGAAGTCACCCAATATAATGGTATTTGGAGAGACCTTCATATTTTCCAGTGTTCTCAGGAAGGCCGAGTGGGGTTCCTGGGTTTCGGAGGGTGGTCTGTAGCAGACTATAAACTGGAAGGCAGTTTTACCCACTGTTAGTTGCACATGGATAGTCTCTGATGCTTCGTGCTTTGCCACCAACATGGAGGTGTGGGTATCTTTGATGAATATCGATACTCCCCCTCCTTTTGTGGTTCGGTCCAAGTTTTGGGGCCGAAAAGCATGGTATGAGGTATAACCTGGTAGTGCTGGGGTGCTCTCAGGAGCCCTGGACCAGGTTTCTGTTACTGCACAGATATCGAGGTTCTCCATGCTAAGGAGAGTTTTGAGTACGTGAATCTTGAAGTTTAGACTTCTAGCATTGAATAGTATTACTCTTAGTTTCTTATCCCTTGTGATACCTATGGAGGTGGGTTTGTCTTTTGAGCCTTGCCTAAAAAAGGCACTATGGGGGTAGCAAGAGCCTTTGTCAATATCTGAAAGCCCAGGGGTGACAGGTGCAAGCTGTCCCTAGCGAAGCATCATGGCTTGTCGAGCATATCATCCCAAGCTGATAGGCATTGGATCCCCTTTGAATGACACCAGTACTTAAGCCAATTGTTGAAATTGATCATCTTGTCTTCATATTGTGGCATCATTCTTGGTGAGGGTAAGATGCTACTCAAGGTCAGGGTCATACCGGCCTGGGCTACATGTTCAGAGAGCTCCTCTATGTCTCTTTTCATGTAGTCCAGGGAGGTACTTCTCAGGTCATTCACACCAGCATGGACAATGACTGAGTCATATTTGTACTTGCCTTGGAGTGACCTGAGTGCTTATGTTATGTGGCGGATCCTAGCGCCCAACAGGCTGCTCACCATGACCCTCTCCTTGTTCAGCCTGGTGAGCGGGACGTCAGTGTGCCTGACGATAGAGTCCCCTTTTACAAGTGTATCAGGTGTGTTGTTTAGTCTTAAGGGCTGTGACTTTTCGGCACACTGGCTTTGTGAGATATGTGTTGCACGTGTTTTGTTTTGGGGTAGCGGTTGCTTGGGTGTCTGCTTTGGAGGTCTCTGCTGCTTAGGCAGATCTTTATTTAGCGCCTCAGAGTATGTTATTGTGTGATTATGTGTTTGGTTGCTGTCGTGGTAGGTCTATGTGAGACTGGAATTGTAGTGAGTGTGGTTTCCTTCTCCTCCTGACTGGTTATGCCAGTACTGAGTTGAGAGAGCTTAGCCTCCAGTTTGGCTATATGGTTGCATCTCTCACATGTGTTGGAATTTGTTGGGAGGAGGAGAGGGTTGTCTGTGTACATGAGGCAGTTGTAACATTGCCTCAAGATTCCCAGATTCACCAGCTGGACCAGAGAGGATATTGACAACTGACCTTTGGACATGCTAGAATAATATTGGGAATTCCTTTATAATTGAAAACAAGGGCCAGTGGGGAGTGAGGGTGTAGTGCTTTTAATTTTTAGTGCTGACTTATATAATTGCTTTAGTGAGCAAGTGCCAGGTAACTTAAGTGCAATGTGTTACAGGTAACTTAAATGCAAAAATGACAAACAGTAACTTTCTTTCAAGTGAAACAAGGAAATAAGTACAGTAAGCAATGCAGATATCCCTAGTGATCCACGGAAGCGCTGAGAAGCCGCGTATTAGGTGGAATTAGCATTCCAGGGGAAATAACAAGCAAACAAACAACAAGCATATAAACAAAGCTAGATTCAGCAGGCCTGGATCTAGTCTATGCTACAGCAAACAAGGTATACCAATTTCAGTAAGATACAGTTCAAATATTCAGGCACTATAAACCTTTAACCAGAAATTCCCAGCTCAGAAGGGCAGAGTCCAGACTCTTCTCCCACAAGAGTGCAGACCACGAACCTTCTTAATGTAAAATAACTGGTCTGAAGCCCAAGTGCTTAATCAAAAAGACTTAGAATGATAGCTACACTTTAATCAAGTTGCTACCAAGCAGAAATAAATACAATTGAATACTTTAGAGAATGCCTGGATTAGTGCTCAAATTACACAAACAAAGCTAGATCCAGCAGGCCCAAATCCAGTCTATGCCACAGCAAACAAGGCGCACCAACTTCAGTAAGAAGCAGTTCAGATATGCATGCACTATAAGCCTTTAACCAGAAATTCCCAGCTCAGAAGGGCAAAGTCCAGCCTCTCCTCCCACAAGAGTGCAGACCACGAACCCTCTTAATGTAAAATAATTGGCCTGAATGCCCAAGTCCTTTAACCAGAATTAATACACTTTTAGAATAACAGACACTGAGCCCTCATTCAGCAGTTCCCAACCTAGAAGGATGTAAGCTACCTGTTCTGCCACTACAGTGCAGACCACAAACCCTCTCAGTGCAAAACAACTGGTCCGAAGCTCAAGTGTTTAAACCAAAAGGCTTAGAATGAGTTACACCAAGCAGTAATAAATACAACTGAGTACTTTTAAGATGATGCTAAAGTAAAATAAAGTAGGTAGAAACACAAGTACAGTAAAAGCAGATGAATTTTTTTTTTCTGAACAAGTGCTGAGATCAAAGAAACAGATTTGAGTGCTGAAACTAGAAAACTGGCTAGTTATAAGAAAAAAAAACTAAGCTAGAAGGCTTCCCTCCAACACAGAAAGGCTTGGGGGCTCAGAAGCCTACAAATAGTCTATACCACTTAACAGGAAAGGCAGGAAACAAGCGTATTTTTTTTTCTGTTTCCCAGATGCTCTCTTTGTACACAGTAGGAGTGCCTGAAATCAGAATATGATCTCACTGCACTCAGTTGAGTGAGCAAATGAGTTGGGCCCAGAAGGAGTATCCAAACACAAATTTACAAGAGGGGCAGGCAGTTTCAAGGCCACTAAGATTAACACCAAAACAAAAACAGGGAGGATGGGTGGGACTTATTGAAGAGTAGAGTCAAAACTTCCAGTTCAGTTAATATTCCTGCAACACAGTTAAAATCAATTTAAATACTGTATTTTTTGAAAAAAAAAGTGCAGATAAAGGTACTTAAATTCTCTTATACGTCCAGTTGAATACAGCTAGTTCTTAGCCAGCCAAAGCTGAGGTTTTTAAGCAGAAATTATTTCACACTGTACCACTTAAATAGGCAAAGACAGGAAATCAAAGAATGTGGCTACCCCCACACCTGTAATTACTAGCAAATAATAAAATTCAGCAAACACTGACTAACGTCCAGTTCAGTTAATATTCCTGCAACACAGTTAAAATCAATTTAAATACTATATTTTCGGAAAAAAATAAAGTGCAGATAAAGGTATTTAAATTCTCTTATACGTCCAGTTGAATACAGCTAGTTCTTAGCCGGCCAAAGCTGAGGTTTTTAAGCAGAAAATATTTCACACTGTACCACTTAAATAGGCAAGGACAGGAAATCAAAGAATGTGGCTACCCCCACACCTGTAATTACTAGCAAATAATAAAATTCAGCAAACACTGACTAACTTCCAGTTCAGTTAATATTCCTGCAACACAGTTAAAATCAATTTAAATACTGTATTTTTGAAAAAAAAAGTGCAGATAAAGGTACTTAAATTCTCTTATACGTCCAGTTGAATACAGCTAGTTCTTAGCCGGCCAAAGCTGAGGTTTTCAAAATAGTTATTCTTCAAGCAGAATTCTATCAATTCTATAACATAATATGCAATGGGACTATCCCCCAAGGTATTATACAATGCTTCTAACCCATACTGGTGACTGATACTTGTATACCAACTTTTCACATCTGTTGTTAACCAATACATATCATTAGTCCATTTCAGGGGTAATACCTGATCTAAAAAGTCAGCACTGTCTTTTATATAAGAACTTTGTTTAATGACATATGGTAAAAAAAAAAACATGCAGGAATATGCCCACATTAAGAAAATAATTACACGCAAACCCAACAGGATGGCCCGTTGGATGTAAAATGTCCTTATGTATCTTGGCCAAACAAAAAATTTTGCCATCTCACAACTGTCAGTATTACATTTTTTATCTACATCATCCTTAGTCAAATATCCCAAACATTCTCCCTTCTGTAATAAATCTTTAAATTTATGCCTAGCTCTTTCATATTCTCTAACAGAACACTTTTTATAAGTTTCGGCATCATTTAAATGATCAAGACACATCTGTATATACTGTGAAAAATGCATTAATACAACCTTATTCCCTTTGTCTGCCGGTTTTATGACAAGGTCTTCATTTTTACTACGTTGTTGCAAAGCTTTCCACTCTGATTTAGTTAATTTATATTTAGTACACTGTTTTTTTATTATTAATAAAATCTAAATATACGGATTCTACTGCAAAATCCACCATAGCTGCAAAATTCTGTATACCTTCATGTGTGAATGGTGGTATAAATTTACTTTTAACCAAAATCTTAGATGTATCCAACCGACAATAAGCATTAACAGCTTCTAAACTTTAATCATTTTCATCATTTGAGGCATAGGAGTGAAAACTTTCTTCTGAATCTTCAGAATGAGACACATTACTGTTTAAATTATTTATTAGACTGTTAACATTTTGTTTGCCCCTAAAAAAATGTGCTAGATGCAATTTACGTATCAAACAATACATATCTTTCTTAATTATATGTAATCTAGGCATAACAGTTGGAATGAATTTTAAACCATGATTTAGTGCAGAAAATGTAGCTTCACTTAGTGTATAACCCAAAAATTTCATTACATATGCATCAACTTTACTAATTTGATTATTATTGCACATTATAGTCTCTAAAGCCATTTTGGAATTAGTTCCAAGTACCTCTTTTGTACCTTTGTTGTATTGCTGGCTGTCCATCATACTGTTGCTCATTCCCCGGTTCTGAACTCGTATTGCCACTTCTGGCCATTTCTGTCTCTGAAAATTCAGGTAGTTTGTTCTTTTGAAATGCTCATTGTAAAAAAGCGTGTATCCTGGGCTGTTGTAAGGTCAGGATAATCCCCAGATTCACTCTCCCACTCAGTAGAGACATCCGAGCCGACACTCGAGCCGACATTATGTATCTGGTCTTCTTCCAGATCAGCAAACCGAGCACTCTGTCATCGCTTCTTACTGGTTAGCCGGGAAAAGGCAGAGCCATTACCGTAATCTTTGATGTCACGGTTCAACTTGTATTTCTTAGTATTTAGCAGTTCCTTCTCAAAATCGATTAATTTGTTTTGTATATCCTGTAAACACTATTCCATACCTTCAACCCCTAATACACTGGATAAAGATTCACAAGTAGAAGCAATGTCATTTTGAAGTTTAGCCTGTTTTAATCTGTCTCTCTCAACCAGTAAATTAATCCACTCAATGGAACATCTGTGGGCAGCGGCTACCCATCTAGACTGAATTTTTTTATCATTTTCATCTTGCATGTCAAAAGGGGTAGTGGGATTTTTAAAGGTCTTAAGTCATGAGGTGTAATGTCTAATTCCAAATATCTCTGTAAACTAAGATAATTCAGATTAACTGTCAGTTCTTTTGACATTAATCTGTCCAGTTTATCAAATACCTCTTTTGTTTCTGCTGATAAAGAGTTGCCTGCTCATTGTCCAATACAAGAAAAAGGATTATTAGTTCTTTGTTGTTCCTTTTGTAGGAACTTCTTCCAAAAATTGGTCTGTTCATCGTGGGGTAGTCGAACACCTGTTCTTTCACCCAAAGACATAGTAAATTGTTATATGGTAGTCTGACTAGAATCCATAGAATCTAGCCTAAGAATCTTAGGTACTGTAGTGGACAGATCATTGGACATAAATAAACTTCACAACAAATATAAAATAAAAAATAATAAAATTCATGATATAAATGACCAGCAAGACCAGCCTGTTCCACAATAGAAATTTAATCCAACCTCTAACGCCTCGGCAGTAGCCTTCCAAGGAGAATACATGCAGAGAAAATGCAGCACATATTTATAGAATAATACAAATCGATTAATAAGCCAATCAATAAATTAATCAGTCAAACAATTCAATAATTAAACAAGACACTTCAAATTCAAAATTTATATAAAAACTTTTCAATTGCATTCTATATTAATGCCCCTAGGGGCTAAAGTGCTACATTTCAATATAAAAATAGTTTCCTTATACAGGAGTTTTTTCTTTACATTAATATTATACTGTGTACTAGCGATATGACCTAAAATTGTTCCTAATAGACCTTGTGGATTGCTACTATGATATTTTTTAAAGTGCATTGCAAGCGGCCTTTCTATTTTCTCATTTCTGAAGTCCCTGACATGTTCCTGCATCCTAGTTTTAAATGCTCTTTTACTTTCACCCACATAGAACTTTCCACATAGACATTTTAATGCATACACAATACTTTCTGTATTACATGAAAACTTTGCATTAGGTTGAAAATGTACTCCATTAATATACTGAAATGTTCTACTTACATACTGACATGTTATACATCTGCCTCATGGATATGTTCCCAGCACATCAAGATTATAGCTCAAACCTATACTATGTCTTATAAATCTAGCATGAACTAGCATGTCCTTTATGATTTTACCCCTTCTAAATGAGAAATTTAAATTCTTATCAAATATATCTACCAAGTCCCTGTATTTAAACAAGGAAATCCAATAAAATTTGATGGTTTGTTTAACTTCCTCTGCCATCAAATCATAAGTCATGACTACATATATTTTCCTTAGATTATCTGATTTTTCTTTTGATCTATCCTGATATTTGTTATTATAACCACTACTAGACTTATAAATGATGCCTTTACTAACCTTATCCAAAGACAATAGTACTTCATCTACATTATAACCCCTTTCAATAAACAATTGTGATGTTTTCTGTAATTCACTATTCACTTCATCAGTATTATTACACAACCTCTTTACCCTAGTCAATTTTCCATAGGGTAGAGATTTTAAAAGATGTGGGGGGTGACAGCTGGTTGCATCCAAGAAGTACAAACCATATAAATATGTGCTGCATTTTCTCTGTATGTATTCTCCTTGGAAGGCTACTGCCAAGGTGCTAGAGGTTGGATATATTCTGTTTAGATCTCTGGGTCTGGTATTAGCTGAGCTGTTTGACTTTTTGGAATAAAAGAGATCCATTTAATTTTAAAATTGTTTTTTAAACTTTTTAAACAGTTTTTATAAAATTATTATTTTAAGTGTACTGTGTAAATTAACTTAAATCCAACACTCACATCAGTTTTATATTATTATTCTTTAATTATTGATTTAATTGTTTGGGAATGATGTCATTCAATATATGTAAATCTGGTTTATCATCATTTAGTCAAAACAACTCCCCATTCGAGTGTTCAGATGTCCGAATCACATGTTTGGAAATCACAACACCGAACACAAAAAAATGTTGAAAGGCAGCATTTCAGTAAAGTTGAAATCTCAAACATTTCGACGTTACTGAAACGCTCACTTCTGGTCAACAATAACAAACACTTTTGCAGGCACCCCCCCACTTATATATACAAACTCCAAGATCGCACTACAGTGAGGGAAAGGATACATTTCCCGATCCCCACTATAGTGCTATCTGCATCACAATGTCAAAATTCACAGCAGCGAATGCTGTATTGCATTCGCTGTTGTAAGGTAAAACATTGTGGCATTCATTTTTTAATTAGTGAGAAATGGCAGTTTCAAACAAATGTAAATCTCACAAAGTGAGATCGACAAACTGATATACAGCCTGTAAATCTTTGTGATTTGATTGGTTATACATTTGGTATATTTAACCCCTTACTATGGCAGAATTCAACTCTGAAGTCTTATTTGATGTAAGAATGAAAGTCCGCAGTCACAATTTTTAATTTATTTTAAATACTTAAATGAGTTATATAGTATGCAGTATGTTGGTTGGGTCATTTTTTTTGTTTTGTTTTTAGTTACAGTTTGTTGTGGTTGCCTTTTGATCACCAGATTTCTAATGGCATGGTAGAGAAGGCACAGATTCACCCTCAGCAGTCTGTAAAACACAGAGTACAGGAACATTACTTCTAGACTCTCCTGGTAACAAAGATACTTAAGACCAGAGATATTCTTTTGTTAGCAACATGTTTGGCTTTTTAAGTTTGTGATTAATTGGTCTACCTTTATCTTTCCTGGTCATCTACCCCTTCATTACCCCTGTTTATGCGTGTCCCCTTCACTTCTAATTTCATTGGCTGAACATAACTTCTTATGTAAATCTCTAATTACTGTCTACACTTCTTCATCTCATTTAGCCCCCTCTCCTGCCTTCATCTTCAGACTGGTAATAAACATTGTTGTCATGGCTGATTCCATGGCACAGAGGGGAAAAGTTCTGACTAGAATAGCCAATGAGGGAGGCTGAGAGTGACCAAATAATTTAAATTTACCCATGCTGGGTGAATGATGATAGTTCAGCCCATTGCTATGATGAAGACTACTGAAGGTAAAGGTCTAAGGCCCAGAGTAAATGGACTAGAGATTTATGCTTGAAGTTACCAAGCCACATTAATTGCAACTTTCATTACAGAGTATACAAAGGCATAAGTCTATAGAAATAAGGATTTGTAGACTCCAACAACTGTAAGCATGAATGCCATTTGCTAAACATGTGGTTAAGTCTTAAAGGAAATCATCTCTACTAATGAACCAGTTACAAACCTATTCCAGGAGAAAGGTTTCACTGCATTTCTCTGAACTGGATACAGTTAGTGTTCAAACATTAAACACTGTTGGCTCTAATCTGGTGGGGTGAGACCAGACCCTCAGTTCCAGTTGGAAGAAATCTGTCCTTATGTACTGAAAACAGATACAGTGGTGAAGGTAAGGAATCAAACACTTTTTATGGCTGTCTGGTTGGTGACCCCCCCTCCCCCCACAGGTCAGGTCACTCTCTGTTAGCAGTTGAAAAGTAGCCATTACAATGGATGAACAAGTAGGCTTAATACTTGTATGGGGGCAGATGGTTGCAATCATGAGGTGAAAAAAAACACCAAGAAATAATTTAACTACTGTTTTCCTTCTTTGTTTCAGTCTAAATGCTAGTCATTTAGTGTGCTTTTTTACATTATCCTCACCAAACTTCTGCACCTCTTCAGTTCTGTCTATAGTATCCCAGTATCTATTATTTTCTTAAAGTACTTTAACCTAGTTTTTCCTCTCTTAACTTTTTTAATCTTTCTTTTCTTTCCTTCTTTCTATCCCTACATTTCCCCTTACATCTTGTGTAATCATTTCAGTGTTTGGTTTATTTGTTGAATTTACATGATTGACCTTTGGTGTTGCATCCTATCACCAGTCATACCTCTCAACTGTCCATAGTTTTGCTACATATTTTTGGTCTGTTCCTCATAAAATTTGTGATTTTTCTTGATGTTTGTGGTAAATCAGTGAAGTCTGAATTCACTAAACAATGACAGGAATTTCAGTTTCAGACTTCACATCCTTCAGAAAATGCATGGTAACACTAGGTCTTTTAGTCTCACAACCTAAGTTTATAAGAGCAATATTTAAAATCTGTCCCTATTTTTAGAGCTTTGTCCCCACATTATTTTTGGCTTTGTCCAGATTATTTGCACTAAGAGGTTGACAGCTGTGTATCACCTCCATTATCCTGCCTTCATTACTGATTCATCTAAGTCCTACCACATCATTCTTAGATCGTCCTTTATCCTGCATCACCATAAGCGATAGCTCATTCATTTCCCTTTCTTTCTCCTTTAATCTACATTTACATTCTATCTGTTGCTAGTTTACTAGGCTATTGGTCTGGAGGCCCTTATAAGAATTGTGCACATGTTCCCACAAAGCCAGTACCTGTTTCCCCTGTCAAGCAGGCATAAAGGAGGTGGGATCCCAGGGGGTGTATTTTCCATTTCCCATCCCGTTGTCCAGGTTCCTCTTAAACAGGATCACAGAGGTGCTCTGCTTGACATGGAGAGGGAGTCTATTCACAGATGGTGGGAGTCTTTGGAACACAGATATATCCTGCCAACAAGTTCTATTAATGTCATAGACCAGGTTGAGGCCTTGTACGGGGGTTGCCCGAGTAGAGTTTGACTTAACGGATATGCAACAGTTCCATCAAGGCTGGGTCTGAGATGGCCTTGTATGCCGGACACAGGTCACCTCTGAGCAGTCTGTATGAGACTGAGTAGAGGGACAGGGCTTTTAGCCTATCTGTATAGGATAATTATTTGAAACCCTGGATTTTCCTGGTGAGGAACTTCTGCGGTCTCACAGCTGCTGCATGTGCTTGGCAATACATGCCAAAGGGGGCATTGTACTCAATAATGGATCTGATAAGGGAGGAGTATAGGGATGTTATGACCTCTTTCTGGATGAAATACCCTTTGAGGTGGGCCATGTAGAAAGCCTTCTGCACAACAGAGGCAATGTGGTGGTCAAACGTCAGGTTGTCATCAACCTGGCTGACCAAGTCCCTCATGACTGATTGCGTGCTTAGTACATTGTTATTAATGTGATAATTAATGGGGATGACATTTTTCTCAAAGGGGATAATGATGCATTTCTTGGCATTCAGTTTGAGGCCTTGCTTCTAGCACCAGTCATTAGTTTGGGTAAGGGTCTCTTGGATGTTCACATCACTAGGGGGATTTAAGACAGCACCCAACTTGCAGTCATCTGCAAATTTGGTCAGCCACAGACCACTGGTTTTGGCTTGCATCTCAGAAATGTATATCCCAAACAGTAGAGGCCCCAAGACAAATCCTTGGGGTACACCGCTTGTTACAGGTCTACTGTTAGAGGTGGTTTCCCTTATTTTAATTGAATGAATTCTATCAGTGAGCCAGTTAGCCACCCATTTGGTAACATATGGGTTTTTTTGCCTAGCTGGGAGAGTTTATCTATTATGCCCAATTGGGGAATAGTGTCAAAGGCCTTGGCCAGGTCAAGGTAGGCGGTGTGCACCATCTTCTCCTCATCCATGGCTTTGGTGTCTGTATCGAAGAATTCAACCAAGTTTAACAGGTGTGATCTCCCTTTAACAAAACCAAACTGTGTGGGGCAAGCATTTAAAGGTTGCTAATGCCCCTTTTTATAAGGTCCATGATAATGCATTCCATAGCCTTGCAGATCAGGCTAATTTGGCTGATGGGCCTATAATTTCCTGGGTCAGTGGACGCTCCACCTTTGTGTAGAGGGATGACAGTGGCTGTCCTCTATTTGGCTGGGACAAAGCCGGTGCTCAGGCTTTGGTTGAATAGGGTGCGAAATGGATCAGAGAGCTCATGCCTGAGTTCATGTAGGATACAGCCAGGGATGTTGTCACGTCCCATGGGGACTGTATTTTTTGCCTTTAAAAGGGCATTAAAGACCTGGTCCCTGGTGATGAGAGGAGGGGGGAAGGTGCTGGGGATGTCCTGGCTTACTGATGGGGCAGACAGGGGGGTGAAGCTTTTACTTAATCTGTCTGCCAGCAGGTTGGCTGTATCTATTGCATTTTTGTATCTGATGTTATTGACCACCAGTTCAGAGCAGATTTGGGTGTTACCTTTGAGATTGTGAACATATGTGAAGAAGGCCTTGGGATTGTCCTTAGTGGGTGTGGCCCAGTTTGGACTCGAAGTTAGCCTTTGATTGTTTCAGCAGTGACCTTATTTGCTTGTTCAGACAAAGGAGAGATTGCTTACAACTTGGCGCCTGCTCCTTCTTGGTCCTGGACAGCAATTATTTCCTTTTATTATAGAGTTTATTTATTGCTGCTGTCCACCAGACAGGTTTACTCTTCCTTGAGAAAGATGATTTGGTCCTGTCAGGTATTGCTGAGTCCATAGAGCTATGTAGGTGCTCATATAGTTTTCTGGTGCAGGGTTGGACATTAGTGCTAGTTCTAGCTGAAGGGATTGTAGCTGTGAAGCTGCTTATACCTACTTTCAAGAGATTGTAGTCAGCTTTGAAAAAGTTTTTTTTGTTTGACCCTGACAGGGGGGGGGGGGGTCAGGGGAGATGGTGACTTTGAAAGTTATTACTTTATGGTCGGATCTTAACAAGGAGGATGACACTGCAAGAGTGCTACAGTGGATACTCATGTTGGTTAGTACCAGGTCCAGGATATTTCAGCTGTCATAGGG
This sequence comes from Protopterus annectens, assembly GCF_019279795.1. Taxonomy (NCBI): domain Eukaryota; kingdom Metazoa; phylum Chordata; order Ceratodontiformes; family Protopteridae; genus Protopterus; species Protopterus annectens. The sequence goes on from NC_056749.1 coordinate 92,591,236, forward strand.
GTGTCAACCAGCTGATCCAATGCATTGGCATTGATGAAGTCGAGGAATCTCTGGGGATTAGTGTTTGGGCTACAATGGGTTTTCTAGTCTATGGTTGGGAAGTTAAAGTCACCCAGAAGCAGGGTAATTGGTTGAATCTTGATGTGTTCAAGTAAGTCCAGATAGGTGGAGTGGGCTTCCTGAGTCATGGTTGGGGGTCTGTAGCTAGCTATGATTTGAATAGGTGTTTTGTCAACAGTTAACTGTACTTGGAGTGTCTCCTGTGCATCATACCATTTGACCAGCCTGAAAGCATGTATGTCTGATAAATAATGAAACTCCACCTCCTTTTGCTCTGTAGCCCTTCATTTGGGGTCTGAAAGTAGGGTAAGATGAGTAACCTGGTATGGCTGAGGTGCTCTACGCAGCTTTGAACCAGGTTTCAGTGACTGCACAAATGTTAGCATCCTCCAGAGCAAGGAATCCTTGCAATGAGTGCAGTTTCATACCAAGACTCCTAGCGTTTAGCAGCATGAACTTTAAATTTCATTTAAAAGAATTTTTCATGTTAGTAATTTCGTGCTTACAATTTTGGCTATAAAAGGCACTATGGGAGAGGCAAGAGCCTTTGCCAGAAGCTGAAGCCCAGGTGAGACAGATGAAGGCCATCTCTGGCAAAGCATTTTGGTCTGTCAATCATGTCCTCTAAGGCTGTCAGATACTGAATCCCCTTGCAACTAAAACTGTATTTACTTATTTTTGCTTATTTTTGTTGAAATTGTGTTCCATAAACATCTAACATGATATACACTGTATTACTGGAGGTTACTATGGCATGCTAGCATGTATTTGTCTGCACCAAGTTCTTTACTTTATTTGCATGTACTATTTGCATAGTTGCTCCTTGTTAAGGACTAGTATTCATGTATATGGGCTGCACATAGATAGCTCATACTGGTGTCTAATTATATATATATATAATTGTGGTGTAATTGGTGCATAGAATGACATTAGATACTCAGGACAGAGTGCTGCTCGCTATATTTTTATCTGCAACTGCATATCTGTCAGCTGAGGTCTGTTCCTGCAAATGTGTTATCCAATTGGCTCAGTATCTGCATATACTAGTAATTGATTCAATACATATTTTCCTGTATGCAGTAGCTATTGCACAGTTTGTTTTGTATTCTTTATAATGTATCTTTAAAATCTCAGAAGTGCTCACTCCTCTCTGTACTCTTCTTTTCTAGACCCAACACCACTCTAAGCAAACAGCTGCAATAACACCTTTATCTTTATCCTGACCGGTGGATACACTGTTATATGAAAAGCACAGTCCAGGTCTGAATTAGCTGTTTATGTTCACAGACAAAGTTAACTTTGTGTATGTGTCCACCTGTTTGAGTTAATATTCATAATCCCCTGGAGAGCACTCCACTTTGGCTTGTAAGCATAGCCCCCACACCCACATTCCCCTTCCATTTATCTTTTATTCCCTTATCTGAGCAAATAGTATCCATAACTGATCAAATACTGTGTGTGTTAATTTAATTGAGAGCACAGTAGCCTGCAGATTAAAGGATATGTTATTTTCCACCTGATAAATAGTTAAGAAATGACTTACAGCTTCACAGCAGTTTGTGGTCAATTTTGATTGTTTTTCTTATACACAAACTTGCCTTTGCTTGGATCTTGGATCTGGCTACGCTCAGGCTCACACCGCTCCCCGCTCTGCCCCCATTTCCCACCCACCCCTGATACCCATAATTTTAAACATAACCAAATCACCACAATCTGCTACACTAATTACAATTAACCCCTCCCCTTACAAATTACTAGCAATCTACAATACATTTGCGCACACAAATAGACTACCCAATAGAAACATACCCTGTAAACACCCCAAACATTTCATACATAACTCTTAACCTTAAATATCTGACATTGTAATATACTAATACCTTAATAAGCAAGAATTTAACTTCCCTCAATACTTATAATTTTCAAATAATTTATCAAACACAAATACTATCATGTTTGTACATGGGCTTATATTATGATTGCAGCTAGCCTCACCATTTGCCATTTGCAACTAGAAAATCAGTATATAAAATAAGCAACAATATTTATTAACTCTACCCTAACAGCACCTAATAGCTTTTATGTGTCCCCATCATTGTTTATAACCACACTCAGACTTGAAACAACATTGACTACTCTACAAATGAAAACCTCCATAATATTTCCTTTAAAACCCACAAAAAAATATTCAAACTATTTCAGTTGCTCAGTCACAGATCAGCCAGACTTATTCTTAGTGGTGATACCCACCCAAACCCAGGCCCTGGACACATGATCTCATTAACTCCCCAATGCAAATCAAACTACCTACTTCACAAAAAGGTTCTGAAATACTACTAAACCTAAATCTTAGAAGTATGCTGAATAAAATACATGAACTCCATGTGACTCTCTCCCTTTACAACCCAGACATTACCATCCTTACTAAAACCTGCTTGAAACCAAATATACCAGACATAGAAATACCCCACCTGGTTACAATATTATAAGAGCTGAGAGAATAGAAAAGAAGAGAGGTGATGTAGCAATTCTTTTTAAGAACATGCTCAACTTACAACTTGTAACTCTGACAATCCTCATAGCTACCTAAACCTCCATGATTTCACTCAAATGATTTCTCACAAAACTAGAATTGACAAGAAAACAGATAAACAATCTATTTTGGACTGGTTCTTAACTAATAAACCCCAGTATTACCATATAGCAGGGTGTCTCCCAGACCACTTACGTGACTACTTTGGAACCTACTTGCTGAGAAATTACAGTGGCCCTACTAAACTAATCAACTTCCACCAAATTCGTAATAAGAAAAATGTTAACTTACAGATTCTACTTAATATTCTTGAAAAAATAGACTGGACTCCTCTTAAGCAACTGTCTTAGATGCTGTTGTGCAACACTTCCATGACACCTTCCTTACTATTCTAAACAGGCTTGCACCTCCAAGAACAGTTCATGTCAAAGCCAACTACGCATCATGGCTAACCCATGAGACTCATACCCTCCTAAAACAAAGGGACAAAGCATGGCAAACTTGGGCTAAAAATGAATCCCTCCAAAACCGCTTAATTTACCAGCAACTTAAACACAGTGCCAAACACCAAATTAAACTAGGCAAACAATATTACTATTCTAATTTACAATAGAAATACAGAATAAATCCACAAAATTTCTGGAACAAAATCAATAACATAGTTCATCCTGGCCAAACCACAACCCCCTCCCCCAACTTACCTGATAATGGAAACAATATTGCTGAACAGTTTAACTTATTCTTCACTGAAAGTGTTTTAGCACTGACTAAGAATAGCAAGTTTCCCACAATGCCAACACCCAACAATCCAAGCAATATTGTAGATGCATTCTCATTTCAGACTGTCCCAAAACAAACTATTGCAAAAATATTAAAGACGTTGAAACCCACTTCACTGGCAGCAGATACATTGCCAGCAGAATATCAAAAACTAACAGCAGATGTTATTGCCTTCCCTGTGTCTATACTTATAAACTGCTCTATAACAGAACAGTATGTCCCAACCATTTGGAAAATTGCATATATTACACCATTACACAAAGGAGGTAATTCAACAGAACTAACAAACTACTGGCCCAAATTCTGAAAAGATGTATCCACTTTCAACTTCTTGAATCATATATTTAGACTCAGGGGACTCCCAACACATGTGAGTGTCTGAAAATTGCCAACATGCAGTCACCTGCTATTTGTATACATGACTGGACATCATAGCTTATGGGCCAGTGAGTGTCACTGTGAAATGTCACGTATTGTGTGTTCACAGGAGAGACTACTGCTAGAATGCCACCTATAGAAGCAGGGCAATGACAGCAGGTTGAATTCAACACCTGCACAGTGTCTAACTATGAGCTGAACCACAGATTGAGTCCCAGCCCCAGGACTACTGCTGCTGTTGCAAGCATATTTGCCCTAACAGTGCTTTCGAATTTTTGCATTATTCTGCCTTCAAACTCACATGCATAGGCTTGTGCCACTTCATGCTAATGACTATGGATACTGACTTGTCAGCCCAGATTCTCATCTACATGTTCCTATGTCCTCATCAGGCTGTGCTTCTTCATATACATGTCATTTTACAGTCATCTGCATACACTGTTTCTGTTCCTTTTAGCGCATTGTCATGCATTACTACAAGGTTCTATGAATCACTACCTAGCTGCATGTTCTAGATTTTGGTGCAAGACAGTTTTACATTCTTCCCAGTTTGACTATGAATACTGACCACAACATTATTTAGTATATGGATATAAAATACCAAAACAAAAATGTAGAAAGACTCTCTCCTATCTCTTGATATATATATATACCAAAATCTAGAACATGCAGCTAGGTAGTGATTCATAGAACCTTGTAGTAATGCATGACAATGTGCTAAAAGGAACAGAAACAGTGTATGCAGATGACTGTAAAATGACACACCATACATTCTCCACAAATTTTCTACTCTTGAGATCACCCTTACCTTTACACCTGCTTCTCTCTTCTTGCCTGATTGTTTTCTGCAACTGATCATCTCATTTGCTCTTCCCCGCTCCGTTCGCTACGCTCACTCCGCTCCCCACCCTACCCCCAATTCCCACCCACCCCCAGGGGCCCTACCTTTATACTTGCTTAGACACTCCCCCAATTAACTAACTACCTATCTCATTTCCTGTACACATCACCTGTCAACACCATACTCCAAGTCCTACAACCACACCCTCTCTCCACAATCTTATCTAACTACCTCACCTCACTCTACTGTTCATACCACACAGTCCTATACTTGCTAACCTCATCTCACTAATAACATGCCTTTAAGCCTTAACTCAATCTTTTCACTTCTTCTTCTTAACATCCTTCTTTACTACTATACTCTTACCTCCTACGAATATCTTATGCTTAGCCAACCTCCTGTGTTAGCCAAACACACCACATCTACACTTCCTCTACCTGACCAAACACATATTAATATACTATCAATCTGTCCCTACCTTCCCCCTCTCTACCACAAAGTACACCATTACAGATTCCTAACCTCTAAACGGTTTTATCTAATATCCTGCAAAAACCTAAAAGTATTTCAAGTCCCACAAACACTATTACTGATACATGGTGACATCCACCCCAACCCTGGTCCCAATACTCTCCTCAGCCACACCCCTTCAAACCATACTGCTAACTGTTCTAGTTCACCTTTCTCTACTGACTCCCTCTGTATTGCTCACCTAAATATTCGTAGCATCAACAATAAAATCACACAACTCCATGCCTTAATTGATTTCTACGCCTTTGATATTCTCTGTCTCACTGAAACTTGGCTTAAACCTAGTACCAAAGACAACAAATTTACTCCCCCAGGTTATAGCACCTTAAGGCAAGATCGTCTTAATAAAAAGGGCGGGGGAGTGGCCCTTTTATACAAATCCCAACTACAGGTAGCCTTAATTGACTCCTTGCCCCCCTCCCCAGCTAATGCTGAAATACTCTGTTCTAAACTCCAAGTTAATAAAACTAAGGCTATATATATAATATGTTCCTACATCCCTCCAGGCAATAACATCAACACACTAGAAAATATCCTAAGCTGGGTCTCCAGTAGCTTTCCTCAGGAAACCATAATCTTAGGAGACTTCAATATTGACTGGAACTCCTGCATATCTCCCAAACCCACCATTCACCTTAATCTCTTTAACTTTCATCAAACCATTAACTCCCCTACTAGAATACACAAATCAACCCACAAACAAACCATTCTAGATTGGATACTGATTAACAACAATCCCCTCTCCTATAAAACAGGAATTCTCCCTGACAATATCAGTGACCATCTCCTGACCTTTATCACTAAACAAAAATACAACAATCCCAAGCAAGCTACCTATCGTACCATACACAACAAAATGGATTTTAACCTAGCATCCTTTCAAAATGAACTCAAAGAATATAACTGGTCAACTCTAAAATACCTCCCAATAGACGAAGCAGTAACCCATTTCAACAATATCTTCCTACAAATTCTACACCATCATGCCCCACCCCGCTTAATTAGACTAAGCTCCAAGGCAGCCCCATGGCTCTCCAAAACTACTAAACAAACTATGCGAGCTAGAAATAAATTATGGACTAAATGGAGGTCCACAAAAAACCCTACTGACCACCAAAACGTCAAACACCTGAGAAACACAACAAAGAAACTTATCTATCTGGATAAAAAAAACTATCACTTTAAATATCAACAAAACCAAAACCAAAACCCCAAACAATTTTGGTCAGGAATAAACAAACTACTCCATCCAGGGAACACCAAAACACCTACCCCAGCTAGCCTAGCTCAAAGCCAACCTAACATAATAGCCAACACTTTCAATGACTTCTTCTCTCAAACAGTCGCCTCTCTGGCAAACACCATGACTCCCCCCCTATCCCTCCAAATAACCCCCACCCAAAACAGCACCCCCATGCTAAAGTTTAATACTGTCTCCACAACCTATATACGTAAATTACTATCTAAACTCAAACCTTGCACCCCTTCTGCCGACAAGCTACCAGCTGAATATCTTCAACTAGCTGCAACCGAACTAGCCTACCCAGTCTCCATCTTAATAAACAGAACTATAACTGAATCCAAAATCCCATCCTGTTGGAAAATCTCCCATATCATTCCCCTCCATAAAGGAGGTAACTCTAACGAACTCTCCAATTTTCGGCCTATTGCCCTCCTATCTCCACTATCCAAAATAATGGAACGCTGCATACACCATCAACTCTTACATCATCTCTTGAATAACAACTTGCTTGTAGACTCACAACATGGTTTTAGGCCCTACCACAGTACTTCTACTGCCCTTCTCTCCTTCACTGACATAATCAACAAAAATCGCAACAACAACCTGTTCTCCTCTGCACTATTCTTAGACCTCTCGAAAGCATTCGATATGGTCAACCATCAACTTCTCCTCCACACTTTAGAATCCCTGTCACTTGACTCACTAGCACTACAGTGGTTTGACTCATACTTGACAAACAGAAAACAAGCAGTCCTCTGGGACAGCCATCTATCCTCTCAACTCCCAGTTACTATTGGCGTCCCAAGAGGGTCCATCTTAGGTCCCCTACTTTTCTCTATATTCATAAATAACCTGCCCACTTCCCTCCCTACATCCACTTGTATACAGTATGCTGATGATTCTACTCTCATCTGCTCTGCTCCATCCCCAGTAGAACTCCACTCCTCTACCCAATTGGTTTTCACAGCAGCAGAAAAATGGTTTCAACATATCTGTCTCCTCCTAAATCCCAAAAAAAACCAAACTTCTACTTTTCACCCCAACCCTTAAATCCACCCCAATCACTTTTTCCATTGTGTCCTGCAATGGCACTATCATTAAACCTGACTATTCCACAAAACTGCTAGGTGTCACCATAGACAATCAGCTAAACTTTGACTATCACATTGATTTAACCATCAAGACAGTAAATAAAAAGATAGGTGCCCTCTACAGACTTAAGCCCTTTCTTACTGCCACATCCCGAGTATCTCTTGCCCAAACTCACCTCATCTCTACACTACTGTATGCCTCCCCTTCCTTTATCAACATTTCTAAAGCTAACCTTCAGAAACTTAATTTAGCCTACCATAGTATTGCCAGATTTGCCACTGGCTCTCCATTCCGTACTCATCACTGTCTTAACTTAAAGAAACTCAACTGGCTAGAACTTCCAAACCTAATACTCCTACAGCAATTAGTCATCACTTTTAAAATTCTACATTACCCCTCCAACACACCCATACTGAACAACCTCATCACACCTTATAAAAATCTTACTACACTTCGCTCAGCCAACAAGCTTCTAGTAACTACTCTCAAATCTCATAATAAAGCAGGTGACTCCTTATTTGCAAACACTGTCGGATCATATTGGAATAAACTTCCCACAGAACTGACCTCCCTAGGCTCATGTCACCTTTTCAAAAAACAGATTAGAAATCATTTACAAAATCACTGGCTATGCCCATGCTCCAATCCCGACTGATAACTGTTACACTACCTGCTTTCATAGTTAACACTGTAAATTAAATTGTATCTTGCTTTTTCTCAATGTTTGATTGTTTTTTGTTTAGTGATTTTTAAACTGTAAAGTTTATAGTATGATAGTGGAGCTTTCCTCCTCAGCCCTCTGCGGAAAATAGACATGTATCCAGCCAGACTAGCCCAGTAATACTGTATATTCAATTGTACTTTGCTTTTTTGTCATTGTTTGATTGTTTTTTGATTAGTGATTTTTTTTTTAAACTGTAAAGTTATAGTATGATAGTGGAGCTTTTCTCCTCGGGCCTCTGCTGAAAATGGACATGTATCCAGCCAGACTAGCCTGGTTAACAAATGTAAAATAAAATAAAATAAATAAAATAAATTAAAAAAAAAAATATATATATATATATATATATATATATATATATATATATATATATATATACAGAGAGAGAGAGAGAGATGGATGTGTGTGTGTGTGTGTGTGTGTGTGTGTGTGTGTGTGTGTGTGTGTGTGTGTGTAATAATAATGGAGATCATTCCTTTGTAACAAGTGACAGAACAGATATTACTGAATTAGAAGTTAAAGATTCTTCAGATCTTGTCAGAAAGAATATTTTTGCAACTGGGGATTCAATTATTAGAGAAACTGATGCTTCCTTTGCAGAGAAGATAATGAACATCACATGCTTGTCAGAAGCAAAAATAGAGGATGTGAGGTAGGGTTCCTATTACGTGATCGAACTTTAATAAGTTCGAACCCTATATGGTCGAAACTATATAGTCAAACTTGCAGAAGTTCGAACATGTAAAAAAAAATAAATAAATAAAACATGCAACAGTAAACTAACTGTTGCAACCAGGGGGCAAGCCCCCCTGCACCCCCCACCCCTCGCTTTTTAAATATGCTAATTCTGAGACCGCACTATAGTGCGGAAAAGGACTATTTCCCTTTACTGCACTGTAGTGCGATCTCAGAGTTGGTATATTTAAAGAGTGGGGTGTGTGGGTGGCGTAGCCCCCCATGTTGCAACAGTTAGTTTACTATTGCATGTTTTATTTTTTTTTTCTGTGTACGAAGTTTTGAAACTTTGAACAGACAAGTTCGATATTGTCGTGTTCGAAGTTTCAAAACTTCTATCATGTAATATGAACCCATGAGGTAGGCCTTAGAACGCCTTAATGTAAGGAAATACAGATCTATTTTTATTCATGTTGGTACAAATTATCTCATCCACAAGGACTCTTTGACTATTAGTACTGAACTTACAGCTCTTTTAGATAGCATAGCTTGTGCAGGTGTTAGGATGTATTTTTCACAAATCACATATAGAAGAAAGAGTCAGGTCAGCATGAATGAAAATATTTTTTGAGTAAATATCTATAAGACAAAAATGTCCCATTTTAAAAATTTGAAACGGTCAGCATCTGAGCCTAATTTTGAGGACATGTCTTTAGACTGGATGGTATGTACCTATCAAAATCAGGAAAGATGTTTGACAAACACTAGGCAGGATTTTTGCCAGGTTGAAAATTTAGCAGTTCACAGATGGCAACACCTGATGCATCTCTAATGGTTGTTAATGTAAGGAGCATTAATAATATTTTTTATTGGAAAAGTTGCTACTTTCCTACAAGTTTGATGTTGTTATTGTTTGTGAAACACAGTTAAAGAGCAATGACTCAATATCACTTCTGTCAGGATTAAATGTTTTTTAATGTATTAGACATTCGAACAAAAAACAGGTGATATTAAAGATTGTTACAAGACCTGTAATAATTACATGTTCAGTGATAGCACCAGTACTGAAGATTGTATAACTGCGATAATAAAGACAACCCTTAGTAAAACCTAAAAGAAAAAACTAGCCAAGCTAGTGTTTCCACTGTGTGATTCCTGAAATCTCTTGTATTAGAGGCACATGGGATATATGCAAATGACTGTTCTGTCCATAACAGACTTAAAAAGAAAAAAATCATGGGCATTAAGAACTGCAATATAGCTGAAGCGGTTTACTATCAGAATCTCGTACCTGCAATGTGCGAGTGTTCATGTTTCCAAACTGAAATGTTGGAAATCAAATCTACGAAAGCAAACATGACCAAACGTGGTATATCAGGAAAGCTGACATCTCAGCAATGTCAACTTTACCGAAAATGCCACACTTCCGGTCATCAGCAATGAATGTTTCACCCCCTGCTACATATATATATATATATATATATATATATATATATATATACAAACACCGAGATTGCACTGCAGTGAGGGAAAAGGTACATTTCCCGGATCTATATTACATCACCGAATGCTTAAAAAAGTGAACTGTGATTAATCAACCCTATGTAAGTGAAAGCTTGCGATGTCGAACTGTAAGAACAGCGATTTTTTTTTCCACTGGAAAAAAAATCATTGTTCCAACAACAAAAAAAAAAAAAGAAAAAAAAAGAAAACATTTTAAAACATTACATTAAGTGGGGGGGGCTTCGCTCCCTCACACTCCCCTACTTAAAGCATCTCTATCACATTATCGAAAGTTTACTTAATCGAATCAATAAAGGTCAAACTTTATTGATCGATTAAGTAAAACATCGAATAACGTAAAAAAAAAAACAAATTAAAAAAAAAACTAAATGGCGTAGGCAGGGGGCCAAGCCCCCCTGCACCCTCCAGACCCCCCCTACTTAAATATACCAATTCTGAGACCACACTACATTGAGGTAAATGGAAATCTCCCCTTACGGAGATTTCTGTTTACTTACACAATGTTCTTCACTTTCGATATTGTCATGCCGACAATATCAGACTTGATATTGTCAGCTTACGACAACATGAAGTAGACCCCTACTTAAATATACCAACTCCCGAGACCGCATTACAGTGCCGAAAACGGCGAAGTAATGAAGTGGCCAAGCAAATTCTTTCCCAGGGAAAGAATTCACTTAAAAGCCACTTCAATATTTTGCCTTTTCAGTCTTTTATGTTCGACCAAGACTCATTTGAAAGAATGTGTCTTTGGTCTTGTAATAGGAACCCTATTTCCCAATCCCCACTATATGCGATCTGCATTCAAAATATTGAATCCACAACAGTGAATGCTTGTGTGCATTCGCTGTTGTGAGTTCAAAATTATTTTCGTTATTTTCAAATGTCGAACTAGGGAGTTCAGTGTTTCCAATTCGGATGTAGTCTGATTGCTGTTTTGATAGTAAACCAACTGAAACACCTGATGTCCTTAAAGGGTCATTTGCATATATCCCATGTTCCTCTAATACAAGAGGTTTAAGGAATCACACAGTGGAATCTCTAGGTTGTCAGATTTTTCTTTTAGTTTTTACTGATTGGTTTGTCTGTGTGACTGTTTACTCATTGTTTGAATAAAGACAACCCTGGAACATATAACAATCGTTGGAGTGTCTAGACCACCAAAGTCAAGTGTTGATTACTTAGAAGAATTCATACATTTCTTACATGAAACACAGGAAAGAAGAATAATAGTGGCTGGGGACTTAAATTTACCACAAACAGACTGGAATAATATTGATTCAACAACAAAGTGGAAAGTTTAAAAAAAATTGCTTGAATTAAAAAAAAAATGTTCAACATCAAGATATAGGCCAACAACTTCAGGAGGATATATTTCCATAACAGCATTGATTAAGATAAGAGAAAGAAAACATATGAGAAATGAAAAATGAAATAAACAGTCCCGATAGATAAATTAAACACAGTGTAAGCCAAGATCAAGAAAATTTTGAAGAAAATTTATATAAAGATAATGAGCATAACAAAACAACATTTTATTGATACATAGGATGTGGTAGGAGTAAAGACATACTAATTGATAAAGTGTGTTTCGATTCTAAAATTTATTCTCAGATTCTAAATATATTTCCAAAATCTTATACAAAGCAGCTTGACACCACAAAGGAGGTGATAAATTGTCCAAATAATATCCAGGTAACCTCATATAGACAGAAATATAGACGGAAATGAATATTTGGTTATATTGAAAAAGGAACTACACGAACTGTATCCAAACAAAGCACGGGAAGGCGATGGAAGCAACAATAATAATGATGTGAGAACACTTCGGCATGAACTTACAGTACCATTATATCTGGTATTTACTAGGTTGTATAAATATGGGGAGATTCCTCAAGACTGGAGACGTGCACTTGTTAAACCCGTCTTTAAGAAAAGGGGAGTAGAACAAATCCAGAGCCATACAGATCTATGAGTTCAGGTTCTTGTTGTGTAAAATAATGGAGAAAGTTATACTGGATAAATTATTGTCAGAACTGGAAAGGCTGTGATTAAAACCATATGCATATGTTCAAACAGATCTATTACCACCTGTAACATGCTGTTCTATAGTAATATAACAGCTATTAATGAAATATTGCGCTGTGATGTAACTTACATAGATTTAACTTCAGCATTTGATAGGGTCATGCACAAAGCACTGATCAATAAATTAGAATGATTAGGTATTGATGTACTTTTGATAACATGGATAGCTGCACGGCTTACAAACAGGACATGGCAAGTATCATACGGCAATTAGGCAGGTGAAATTCAGGATTACAGTCAGGGTGTCCCACAGGTCTTTATCCTAGTCCCATACTTGTTTAAATTGTACCTTTCAGATCTATCTTTTTCATCTGAGGTGTTCTACAGTCTGCATGCAGATAACTTTGAAAATGGGTAAACTGGTTACATGTGTAACAGACTGGGCACGTCTGCAAAAGAACGAGACTAAACTAACTATTTGGGCAAAAAAGAATATTATGCTGATAAATACATCAAAAACTAATCATATAAGATTTAGGAGACATAAGGTGAATATTTAATACAGCACACAGTGATTGAAACTATAGATTCATTTAAGGACCTGTGTATATGGGTAGATTCAGCTTTGACTTTTACTAATCATATCAGTCAATTGGTTGATGATAGTTATAGAACTACTGGATGTATAAAAAGATTTATAAAGCATAAAGCGTAGGAAATCAGAAATGAAGTTATAGTTACATTATACCCAAATTTGAGTATGGAATAACAATACAGAAACCTAATAAAAACAAGCATGAATAAACTAGAAAAAGTACAGCAGAAATATACCAAGGGCATTCATGGATGTGAAAATGTAAGTTATTATGAAAGACTAAAATATATGAACTTGTACAGTGTATCATACTGATATTTAAGAGAAGACATTATCCATGTACATAGAGCATTTAGAAATATCTACCACTGGGAATGTTTGGGGTTTTCAAAAAGTAGTAATGAGTCATCAGGCAACCTATGTAGAAGATTCTATAGGAATGAGATGTGTACTAATTGGTTCTCTGAGAGGGTATGGATGCATGAACAGACTAACAAATTACATTAAAGCAAGCACTAGTTTAGGCATTTTTAAGATCATTTATTACAGGAACAATTGTTTTTAAATATTGCATGAATAGACTACCAAATTACATTAAAGCAAGCACTAGTTTAGACATTTTTAAGAACACTTATTACAGGAACAATTGTTTTTAAATATTGCCAGGGTAAAAAGGCATTATTGCCCATGCTTAAAATATTTGTATGCAAATGCATATGAATGTGTTTGTGTGTATGTGTGTGTGTGTGTGTGTGTGTGTGTGCACGCGCGCTTGTGTGTCTGTATACTGTGTGTGTGTGTTTGTGTGTGTGTGTGTGTGTGTGTGTGTGTGTGTGTGTGTGTGTGTGTGTGTGTGTGTGCGTGTGTGTATACTGTGTGTGTATACTGTGTGTGTGTGTGTGTGTGTATACTGTGTGTGTGTGTGTGTGTGTGTGTGTGTGTGTGTGTGTGTGTGTGTGTGTGTGTGTGTCTGTGTGACTGTATTTGAAATATTTGGATGTACATACATATGAATGCGTGTGTGTGTGTCTGTATCTATCTATATATATATATATATATATATATATATATATATATGGATATAGATAAACTTTACTTTATTTGTGTGTGTATGTATACTATGTATGCCCCCCCACACACACACCCTTACTTTATATTCTCACTCCAGGGTCGCACTACAGTGGGGCAGAGGCCATATATAACTTTTGACGAAATGAGTTTCGACCAAATGAGTTCTCAGTGAAGTGAGTTTTCAATAAAATGAGCTGCCTGAAATGAATTTCGACCAAATGTTAATTCGATGTAACAATAGGGACCCATATATATATATATATATATATATATATATATATATATATATATATATATATATATATATATATAATGTATATATATATATATTTTTTTTTTATGTATACAGATATTGTATAGATATTCAAAAAAAACTATTTTAATACAGTAACAGGACATTCTGACCATAAAAATAAAAGCTTTTATTATCAAACACGTAAGCATTTTCTTCCTTATAAGTTCAGAAGTTCATGTTTACCCATTCCTTGGTTGATAATCATACATTTCTCCTAGTGGGATCATATCATAGATTATTTGAGGGCACCTATACATGAGATAAAGTATTGCCCATTAGTAGTACAGGGGGAAGTCCTGGGGTAAATTATCTATTACCCATCCATAGACCTAAGCTGCAGTTGAATATGGACAGGAATGAGTTTTATTTTACTTGGATGGGGAGTCTGTTCCAGAGCAGCATTATCCTCTGTGAGATATACCTGTCCCTCCAAACTGTTTTGCTGATGTTGCAGAAGAGGTTTAGATCCCTGGACCAGGTATTTCTGATGTCATTTGACTTTCTGATGTACAGTATGTCCATCAGTATTGGTTAAGAGGATGTCTTGCATGGCAGACACAGGTCTCCTCTTAGCATTGTGTATGATGCCAAGTATAGTAATAGGTCCATGTAGGACATATTGCTTAGGACTTGTATCATTTTAGTATGATATCTCTGCAGGTGTTCCAGATGTAGCATGTGACTGGACAAATACCTGAAAAGGGGGCATTACATTCAATACTGAACTAATGAGCACCAGTTAAAAGGGGACAATTGCATCTCTAGATCTAGTCATAATCCCTTTGATTGTAAGCTGTGCAACAGGACTTTCTTACAACAATGGGCACATGTTCATTGGAAATTAGATCACTGTCCACATAAGCTTTCAACTCCCAACAAGTGGGTCTACACTCAGGGGGAATATTGTCAATGTGGCATTTGTCCATAGTAGATGACTTCCTAAAAGATACAGTAATGCATTTTTTGGCATTTAGTTTTGGTCCATGATTCTGGCACCAGTTATTTGTTTGGGACAAACTTCCCTGCCAGATGGTTAAATCATTTGGGAATTCAGGGACCGCTCCTTGCTTGCAGTCAAGTTGAAAACTTAGTCAGCCAGAGCCCTTTCATACTAGCTTTTACTTCAGAAAAGTAGATGCCAAACAGGAGAGGTGGGAACACAAATCCCTGGGGGACTCCACTGGTGAATGGTCTTTTTGTAAAGGTAGATTTCCCTGTTTTGATCTTCTGTGTCCTGTCTGTGAGCTAGTTGGCAATCCAACAGGTGACAAAGGGGATTACTTCCGGTTTATTCAGCTTTTCTACTGTGCCTGAGTGGAGGATTTTCGTCAAATGTTTAAGACAGCTCAAGGTATGCAGTGTGTACCATTTTACCTTCACCCATTGCTTTGTTGATCTTTTCAAAAAAGTCCACCAGGAAAAGTAAGCATGACCTGCCTTGGTGAATCTAAAATGAGTCATGTTTAGTTGTGGAGGCTCTCTATATCCTTAATGATTAGTTCAGTTCTAAGTCATGCCATGGCTTTGCATATGAGGCTGGTCAGAAGTATGGGTTGGGTGCAACCATGGTTTTAGTGTGTGTGTGTGTGTGTGTGTGTGCGTGTGTGTGTGTGTGTGTGCGCACGTGTATTGCGTGTGTGCGTGTGTGTCTATATATATATATATATATATATATATATATATATGATAGAAACAATTGCCCCAACCAAACGTAGATCCAAAAAATCCAAATACCCAATGCGAAGAAGGTATCGACCAAAATAAAACGCTGCTTCCAACTCAGTAGTCCAAGAAGCAAATCACGTCAACCAAAAGTCACTGTTGCTCCAGTGTGCTATACCAACCACAAAGCACGAATAAGCACAAACGAGCACAATAGTCACACCGTTAATGTGCTAGTACCTTCAAAAGTATAAGAACAACCACTGTTGTATGGAACACTCAAAACTTTATTACGTTAGCGCTTTCACGGACTTCTCCGCTTCCTCAGACGTTTAGATAACAGGACATGACATCATAGCTTCTTTTATAATGGAGCCTGTTTGAATTTTTAAAGCGATATGCTTGTATAAGTATAAATATCTAAGAACAAGTTTAAAATTCCATTTACATGTGTTCATATATAAAATTATACATGTAGATTCATTCATGTTTAATACAATAAAAAAGTAATAAATGTAATAAATAGTGATAAAAAGTAATAAAAAATCTTTTAAAAGCCAGACTCAGATTGTCACTTGTGAATCAGAGCTAAGAAATATAGCTATCATGGTACACGAAATATCCTATAAGGATGTGGATGTGGTATATTACTTGCTAATAAAAACTTGACATTCAAAAGTTAACCAATAAGACTAGGAGACAAACATCCTCATGAAGACACAATGTATACAAAAAATGTGTGTTGATGGTGATATTAGTGATAGATACATCCTAGTTTGTCAAAAGATAATATTAATAACAATGGGATACTAAAGGTGGATGCATCCAGAATATACAACCAGTATGTGTAAATGTTATATGCACATTAAGTGTCATATGTAGATGGGTCTTTCTAAATAACTATAGTGGCCTAGCCTTCAGAACCGGTTTCAAAGAAACAGATTCATTAAGGCCTCTGTTACGATGTGCCCCCAACCGAAGTATCCACCGGATCTCCGCTTCTTCCGTGGAGTTTGTAATGTCACCACCTCTGATATTGATGGGTTGAACATGTAGGACCTGGAAAGTGAAGTAATGTTCCCTGCCCTCTGTCAGAATGTGTTTAGAGATAGCACTGCTGTTTTCCCCTCTAGCTAGACAATATAGATGGTCACGTATCCTCTCTCTGAGTGATCTGTTGGTTTTACCAACATAGAATTTAAAACATACTTGGCAGCATGCCACGTAAACCACATTACGTGTTTCACACGAAGCATGGCATCTGATCTCCCAGAGTCTCCCATTGTTCGAGTTTCTAAAATATCTAGATTCATCTATATGGGGACATTGCGCACACTTGCCACACTTGGAGGTACCCTTCCCCAAGCGAAAAGGTTGCAAGTCTGTGTTGGTCATTAGATTGGGAAAGCATAAATGTTGTTTCAGGGTTTTTGAATTTTTATAAGTATAAGACGGACAATTTCCAACAATCTGCTTGACTTGATCATTTGTCATTAGTATACCCCAGTGCTGACATATTATATTGTGTATTGTCTGCTGGTTTCGACTGTATGGTAGAGTCAATGATAGAGTCTGGTTAGATCTCCTAGCTGTTGTTCTATCAGTACTCAAAGAATAGTACGGTCTACCTTTAGTTCGTCTGAGTTTCTCAGTAGTACCACATAACTTATCTACTTCATTTCGATCATAGCCCCTGGCTATAAAGCTATCCCTCAACAGTTCGAGTTCATTTTTGTAAACTGATTCATTCGAACATAATCTGGAGGTCCGAAGACCCTGACCAATAACTATGTTACTAAATGTTCGTTGGGGGTGCATACTATCTCTATGTAGATAACTGGGTTTGTAGCATTCTTTTCTATACAGCCTAGTGCAAAGACCTTCATTTGTAAGGTATATGTTCACATCCAGATAATTAATTGATGTCTCAGAGGCTTCCATTGTGAATCTCAGATAACTATCCCTGCTATTAATACTGGACAGGAACTCTTGCAATTCAGTCATGGAGCCATTCCAGAGGAAGAAGAGGTCATCCACAAATCTCCTATAAAAGGAGACACGTGGATGATGGAGCAAAACCTCCCTTTCCCAGGCAACCATGACGAGATTTGCATAGGAGTTAGCACAACTAGTGCCCATGGCTACTCCACACAATTGTTTATAGCATTTCTCCTGAAAAATGAAAATATTGTTTTCTAATACAGTTTCAAGTAGAAGACATAGAAAGTCTCCTTCATTCTGTGTGTAGTGTTCATTTAATAGTGTCCTGACTGCTTGCACCCCTTCAGTGTTAGGAATGCAAGTAAACAGCGACATCACATCCATGGTCACAAGAATTGTACCATGTATATTTTTAATTGTGCTAACAACTTGATGCAAGTCTGTTAAGAATTTTCCTGTGTCACTAAGTATGTGTGCATGTTTGTCTAGGACCAATTTCAATTTGGAGTCAAGGTATATGGACATTGGCTCAGTGAGCCAACCAGAACCAGCTACGATAGGCCTAAATGGTGGTGCTAAAGCGTCTTTATGTATTTTTGGAAGTCCATTGATCCTAGGTATCAATGGAAAGTCCACCTTAAAGTAATTGAATAGTTCAATCGTCATTAGGTCCAAAGATTTACATTCTTCAAGCATGTTATTAATACTGTGTGCAATCACATTGACACAATCAATTGACACAACTGAGTAGGCCTCTGTATTTAGCATCGCTAGCATAGAGTCAATATAAAAAGTACGGTCCATTACAACAATTTGACCTCCTTTATCAGCAGGTCTTATGATGATACAGTCATTGTTTTTTAGATCACTAAGAGCTTTACGCTCATCTGCCGTCAAGTTGTCATTAGTTATATAACTGTGGTCTTCAAAGCCATTGTACAGGTCATCTTCTATGGCCTTTAGAAAGACCTCTAAAGCAGGAGGTACATGTGGACAAAAAGTACTTTTCTTTTTGAAAGTATTATTTGTACTGTAGACATCCCCAAACAAAAGCTTGAGGCCAATGTTACGAATAAAAAGCCTCACAGCTATAAGAACTTCACTGATGTCAATACTAGTAGAGGGTACGAAACCTATGCCTTTGTTTAAAACAGAGGTCTCAGCTTCAGTTAGGTTGTGTTCAGATATATTATACACTAATGAAAATGGGACCAGTTCCTCTTGTGTTGCTGGTTCTGGTTCTCTCTCATCGGTTCTTTTCTCTTGGCTCCTTTTTGAAAATCTTGCTCCAGAGAACGTTTCCGTCCTGTCCGGATCGGAAAAGGAACACAGGGAAGAAGTTCATCATCAGCCTTACTAGGATTGAGTCTATCTAGCTGAATCTTCCGTTGAACTGCCGAGTTGGTTCGATTAAAAACTGCATCATCAGCATGGTCGGCGTTGGATTCTGCCGGTGTAAAATATATGGAAGTGACAGGAGAGGATGTACCTGCCCCTTCAATCAATTTAGTACGCGTTGTTAAATCATTGGGAACGTCCTTGTCAGTGCTTCCTAAATTAATTGTGCTTGAATCTTGTTTATTCAATCCTAGAAAACTAGAATTGCAGACCTTATTGTTGGCTAAATTAATCTGAACGTTCTGTTTGTTGATAACAGAGCCGGAGTGGTCTGTGTTTTTGTCAACTGTTACATCAGGCCTCTTAGGTTCATTGCGCTCATTCATAGCTGTATTTGGAGCTGCATATTTAGGCCAGACAAATACATTATTCCTAGCAAAATCGTCTTTATCCCTTATTAACTTTCTCTTTTTAACAGTCAACAAGTTAGTTTCATATCTTACAATTCTGTCAAGTAATTCATGCATGAACAGTTCAGTCATATCTGAGCCACATAAATCAGTCAAGTTATTCTGTTCATCAATAATGGTGTTTTTTAGTTCGTTCTCAATGGGTTTAAAGTAGTCGACAAGTAGCTGCAAATATTCCATGCTGGTTTTAAGGTTAATTCGCTGCCACTTAAGTAATAGGTCTGGATATGCGCTGCCGTAAGTCGGCATGTTAAGAACGCGCAGACCTCTAGGTATAACCTTGCATTCAATGCTCGCCTCAAGATGAAGGCGCTGGCATTGAAATCTCTTGAATTTGAACATGTTGTTCTCTATACTGCGTTTTAACTGTTTTGATAAAATTTCTTTCTCTAACGGTAGACTCTGTACATCATTTCGTTCAAAAATGTTAATATCTGCAGTTAGTAGAGGATTACTTGCCTCATTCAGCAATGTTGTTAGGCGTCCAAGGGAATTCACCGATACTGGTGGTGGTCGTATATCCCGTTGTTCTGCAACAAATCCGTTGTTTTCAGATACCTCCTCCATGTCAAAAATGATAGAAACAATTGCCCCAACCAAACGTAGATCCAAAAAATCCAAATACCCAATGCGAAGAAGGTATCGACCAAAATAAAACGCTGCTTCCAACTCAGTAGTCCAAGAAGCAAATCACGTCAACCAAAAGTCACTGTTGCTCCAGTGTGCTATACCAACCACAAAGCACGAATAAGCACAAACGAGCACAATAGTCACACCGTTAATGTGCTAGTACCTTCAAAAGTATAAGAACAACCACTGTTGTATGGAACGCTCAAAACTTTATTACGTTAGCGCTTTCACGGACTTCTCCGCTTCCTCAGACATTTAGATAACAGGACATGACATCATAGCTTCTTTTATAATGGAGCCTGTTTGAATTTTTAAAGCGATATGCTTGTATAAGTATAAATATCTAAGAACAAGTTTAAAATTCCATTTACATGTGTTCATATATAAAATTATACATGTAGATTCATTCATGTTTAATACAATAAAAATGTAATAAATGTAATAAATAGTAATAAAAAGTAATAAAAAATCTTTTAAAAGCCAGACTCAGATTATCACTTGTGAATCAGAGCTAAGAAATATAGCTATCATGGTACACGAAATATCCTATAAGGATGTGGATGTGGTATATTACTTGCTAATAAAAACTTGACATTCAAAAGTTAACCAATAAGACTAGGAGACAAACATCCTCATGAAGACACAATGTATACAAAAAATGTGTGTTGATGGTGATATTAGTGATAGATACATCCTAGTTTGTCAAAAGATAATATTAATAACAATGGGATGTATCATCATAAGACCTGCTGATAAAGGAGGTCAAATTGTTGTAATGGACCGTACTTTTTATATTGACTCTATGCTAGCGATGCTAAACACAGAGGCCTATTCAGTTGTGTCAATTGATTGTATCAATGTGATTGCACACAGCATTAATAACATGCTTGAAGAATGTAAATCTTTGGATTTAATGACGATTGAATTATTCAATTACTTCAAGGTGGACTTTCCATTGATACCCAGGATCAATGGACTTCCAAAAATACACAAAGATGCTTTAGCACCACCATTTAGACCTATTGTAGCTGGTTCTGGTTGGCTCACTGAGCCAATGTCCATATACCTTGACTCCAAATTGAAATTGGTCCTAGACAAACATGAACACATACTTAGTGACACAGGAAAATTCTTAACAGACTTGCATCAAGTTGTTAGCACAATTAAAAATATACATGGTACAATTCTCGTGACCATGGATGTGGTGTCGCTGTTTACTTGCATTCCTAACACTGAAGGGGTGCAAGCAGTCAGGACACTATTAAATGAACACTACACACAGAATGAAGGAGACTTTCTATGTCTTCTACTTGAAACTGTATTAGAAAACAATATTTTCATTTTTCAGGAGAAATGCTATAAACAATTGTGTGGAGTAGCCATGGGCACTGGTTGTGCTAACTCTTATGCAAATCTCGTCATGGTTGCCTGGGAGAGGGAGGTTTTGCTCCATCATCCACGTGTCTCCTTTTACAGGAGATTTGTGGATGACCTCTTCTTCCTCTGGAATGGCTCCATGACTGAATTGCAAGAGTTCCTGTCCAGTATTAATAGCAGGGATAGTTATCTGAGATTCACAATGGAAGCCTCTGAGACATCAATTAATTATCTGGATGTGAACATATACCTTACAAATGAAGGTCTTTGCACTAGGCTGTATAGAAAAGAATGCTACAAACCCAGTTATCTACATAGAGATAGTATGCACCCCCAACGAACATTTAGTAACATAGTTATTGGTCAGGGTCTTCGGACCTCCAGATTATGTTCGAATGAATCAGTTTACAAAAATGAACTCGAACTGTTGAGGGATAGCTTTATAGCCAGGGGCTATGATCGAAATGAAGTAGATAAGTTATGTGGTACTACTGAGAAACTCAGACGAACTAAAGGTAGACCGTACTATTCCTTGAGTACTGATAGAACAACAGCTAGGAGATCTAATCAGACTCTATCATTGACTCTACGGTACAGTCGAAACCAGCAGACAATACACAATATAATATGTCAGCACTGGGGTATACTAATGACAAATGATCAAGTCAAGCAGATTGTTGGAAATTGTCCGTCTTATACTTATAAAAATTCAAAAACCTTGAAACAACATTTATGCTTTCCCAATCTAATGACAAACACAGACCTGCAATCTTTTTGCTTGGGGAAGGGTACCTTCAAGTGTGGCAAGTGTGCGCAATGTCCCCATATAGATGAATCTAGATATTTTAGAAACTCGAATAATGGGAGACTCTGGGAGATCAGATGCCATGCTTCGTGTGAAACACGTAATGTGGTTTACGTGGCATGCTGCCAAGTATGTTTTAAATTCTATGTTGGTAAAACCAACAGATCACTCAGAGAGAGGATACGTGACCATCTATACTGTTTAGCTAGAGGGGAAAACAGCAGTGCTATCTCTAAACACATTCTGACAGAGGGCAGGGAACATTATTTCACTTTCCAGGTCCTACATGTTCAACCCATCAATATCAGAGGTGGTGACATTACAAACTCCACGGAAGAAGCGGAGATCCGCTGGATACTTCGGTTGGGGGCACATCGTAACAGAGGCCTCAATGAATCTGTTTCTTTGAAACCGGTTCTGAAGGCTAGGCCACTATAGTTATTTAGAAAGACCCATCTACATATGACACTTAATGTGCATATAACATTTACACATACTGGTTGTATATTCTGGATGCATCCACCTTTAGTATCCCATTGTTATTAATATTATCTTTTGACAAACTAGGATGTATCTATCACTAATATCACCATCAACACACATTTTTTGTATACATTGTGTCTTCATGAGGATGTTTGTCTCCTAGTCTTATTGGTTAACTTTTGAATGTCAAGTTTTTATTAGCAAGTAATATACCACATCCACATCCTTATAGGATATTTCGTGTACCATGATAGCTATATTTCTTAGCTCTGATTCACAAGTGATAATCTGAGTCTGGCTTTTAAAAGATTTTTTATTACTTTTTATTACTATTTATTACATTTATTACATTTTTATTGTATTAAACATGAATGAATCTACATGTATAATTTTATATATGAACACATGTAAATGGAATTTTAAACTTGTTCTTAGATATTTATACTTATACAAGCATATCGCTTTAAAAATTCAAACAGGCTCCATTATAAAAGAAGCTATGATGTCATGTCCTGTTATCTAAACGTCTGAGGAAGCGGAGAAGTCCGTGAAAGCGCTAACGTAATAAAGTTTTGAGTGTTCCATACAACAGTGGTTGTCCTTATACTTTTGAAGGTACTAGCACATTAACGGTGTGACTATTGTGCTCGTTTGTGCTTGTTCGTGCTTTGTGGTTGGTATAGCACACTGGAGCAACAGTGACTTTTGGTTGACGTGATTTGCTTCTTGGATTACTGAGTTGGAAGCAGCGTTTTATTTTGGTCGATACCTTCCTTCGCATTGGGTATTTGGATTTTTTGGATATATATATATATATATATATATATATATATGTGTGTGTGTGTGTGTGTGTGTGTGTGTGTCTATATATATATATATATATATATACATATATATATATATATATATATATATATGTGTGTGTGTGTGTGTGTATATGGTTTAATTTTGATACCTTGAAACTGCATTCATCGATTGGCCTCAATGTCAAACCAATATCTTGAAAATTCCAACAGCAAATAAGCAGGAAACTTGAAACTGAATACATCGACTCCCGTAGTTCGATGAGTTCGACATAGCAGGAGGTGACATGAGTCACCCAAGCTGTGCACCGTAATGTACCATGACACTCTAGAGTCAACAGTATATCACTTTTACTATTTTTCAGGGGGGCAAGCCCCCCTGCCCCCTCACTCCCCCTGCAAATTATATATACCAACTCCAAGATTGCACTACAGTGAGAAAATGGGTTAATTCCCTGTTCCTCACTGAACAGCGATCTCCACTTAAAATTCCAAAATCAAATACTCGAACTACACTACACTACAGATGCGATGTAGTGTAGTCGATGTATTTGGGTTTGCAAAACTGCTTCTTGGAAAACTGCAAGTCGACATTGTCACTCTCGATCGACCGCAGTTCACAAATCTAATTGTAAACACACACACACATATATATATATATATATATATATATATATATATATATATATATATATATATATATATATATATATAAAATACATGGGATGTTGCATTGCCCCTGCAAATACTTTGAAATTAATTCTGGGTTAGCAAAGTGTCTTCTGCTTACATGGATTCCTTCTAAGTAGTAGCTGACTGTGTAATATCTTTAACACATGGCACAATGATTTGTGTTTGAAATTGCAATTATACAAGTGTTGATTACTTTTTCTTGATGTTTTTCTCCTTGTTTTTTAGTCAATGACCTCATATATGCCCTGGTTTATAATGCAAGTTTATTTGAAGAAATTGTTTTTATAATATTTTGAGAAGAGCTTATATGAGTGGTATATTGTTCCCTGGTGATCTTTTTGCATTTTAGCAGAAAAAGGAAGGGACAAAGTTATTTAAGAAAAAAAATCCTACATTTTTTTAGGAATATAAACATTGGATGAAATTGTAAACATATTAGAGCTATAGAGTTCTATTAAATTAATGACCAAAGATTAAAAAGGGAAAGGTAGGGACTGGATGTTTTGTTAATTTAAAAGAATGAGTATGGCATTATGCCTATATCAGAAACCTAAGAGTAAAAATGTCACATAGACAAATCAACTAGTAAAAACTACAAGAAAAACCTAGCCAAGCTAGCGTTTTCACTTTATGATATCGTAAACCTCCTGCAATAGTAGCCCATGAGATATATGCAAATGACACCTTAAGTACATCAAGTGTTTCAGCTATATGCCTTCTGAATGTCCATGACTTTTTACTTTTTCTTGTTAAGTTTTTGTGGATTCAGTCAGGCCAATAAATCCAACCCCCAAAGGTGGCATTTGCATATATCCCATGAGCCTCTATTACAAAAGGTTTAAGGTATCACCCAGTGAAACCTCTAGCTTGGCTAGGTTTTTCCTTTTGGTTTTTACTATACCAGAAAATTGTACTGCAACAGTGTGGTGTTCAGTGGTTTCATGAAATATTATAATCTGTAGAAAACCAGAGAAAGTAAAGATAATGTTAGTCCTCCATGAATTCACATTGCAACCTGCATAAATATAAACAAAACAGAAAAGTAATACACTATGGAATGAAAACTGGATACAATAAACTTAAAATATTTATGGGACTACTATTGGGATAAAAGTTAACTATAACCCAACATAACTGTGATGGATATTTTAAGGGCAAGTGCAAAGAGAATTTAAAATTTAAATAACACTAGAACGATAAAAACAAGAGTAACAGGAAAATAAACATTGGCAGGATAACAGTCTGAAGAAATTAGAAAACAAAAACAAAAAGGTTTACCAAATGTATTGGACAAATATGTCTGCTTATTATAACATTTCTAAATGGATTTAATAAAGAACCAAAGTAAGCAATACAAGTTGAAAACATGATGCATAAAACTATGGTGAATATAAAAGACAATAAGAAACAGTTTTACAACTATGGCAACTCATTTAAGAAAACTCCTCTGGTCACTCTTAATTGAAGGACAATTAAATTCAACTTGGGTGATAGTTGAAGTTAATGACAATTACTTTTTTAACCTAAGAAATGCTAAAACGTTAACAATGTGCTTACATATGTGGACCCTGAATGCCAATGTCTTTTATTTCACAGGAGAATATTGTTGAAACAGTTTGCGCAGTAAAAAAAATGTTTTGCACTGTGAGACTAGAAAGTATCCCTAACTGATTAATAAACATCATTTCTAAAGATAAAAAGTGACCCAACTGACCAATATGTTAAACAGGATTCTGAGATGAGGTGCACTGACCTGATGACTGGACAAAGTCTTTAGGTGTCCCCACTTACAAGAGACAAAATAAATAGATCTAATTAGTTGGAGACCGATCAGTGTGATTTTGATTATAGGCAAATGTTTTGAGTGTTGCATACTAAAACACCCAAAGAATGAAAAATATATGTCCCAGACTAACAAGATATGGTTTCATTGCTGGTTGTTCTACCTGAACTTGTCGATCCAGGTTCTATGACTGAATGTCTAAGGTGAGAGACCCAGGTAAACAGTGTCTTGTGTATTTAAATGTGCCAAAACTCTTTGATACCTTACATCATGTTCAAATTATCCAAACATTATGGGAACTATATAGTCAGAAGGATACGATCTTGGTTCACATCTGTAAAGAAGACTATAATAATAAAGGCAACAAATCTTCAAAGAAAGAAAACACTACTGCACTCCCACAGGTATCGGACTGGGGTCCCACTTCATATAATCTAAAACCCATAACATCTAAATTCAGAACATCAAAACCATAACATCTAAAACCTAAAACATCTAAAATTCATAACATCAAATTTCATAACATCTAAAATATGCATCATAACATGGAACACTACAAATCACATGAAAATAGCATCACCTCCACATATAAAGACACCAAACTAACAAACACACTTTTCACTATGTTTCTGCAGGAGGGCAAGCCCCCTTGCACCCCCATAAGTTAAATATACCAACTCTGAGATTGCACTACAGTGGGAAAAAATAAATTCCCTAACCCCACTATCACAATCACCATTAAGAATGTACACATAATGTCTGTATCACTTACCTGCATGGCCTAAAAAACACATACAGAGTGGCAAAATAAACACTATACAAATGATAACTATAGAAATAAAAGCTACAACATCTCATAGTGATACCATAAGATTAAAAAAATAAACTATAAGATTTACACATTTGATGATACACTATTACATATTATACATTTTAGGTGTTATGAAATTCGATGTTATGAATTTTAGATGTTTTGGGTTTTGGATGTTATGGTCTCAATGTTTTGATTTTAGTTGTTATGGGTTTAGATT
This sequence comes from Protopterus annectens, assembly GCF_019279795.1. Lineage (NCBI taxonomy): Eukaryota > Metazoa > Chordata > Ceratodontiformes > Protopteridae > Protopterus > Protopterus annectens. The sequence continues at coordinate 92,618,619 of NC_056749.1, forward strand.
ATTTGAAGTGTAACCCCGACTGGAATCCTTTTTACATATTTTTTATTTCCCCAGTTTGATGAAATACTGGCTCCATGAGTAAGCAGACGACTGTTAAATAGTTGCAGAAATTAACACTTAGGATTTTGCTGATGAATTTGCATGTTAAGGTTCAGTACAGTCATGATATGAAAATAACAGTTAGGTCTAAGATTTAGTAGTAAGAATATATGTCATTATTATATAGTCTGGGCACTGACGTCATGGCTAAAAATGGCAACAAAATTTGAAAATAGTGGAACACATAAGAAACACGAGTACAATAACTTATAGAGAAAATCAATTTAAACTGTATAGTATATAGACTTGTGAGGGTAAAGCTATGTGTTGTCTATAAGACTTTGAAAATAATTAGTCTGAGAAAAGATGGTGGATTGAAAGTGGATATAGAATAACTTAGTTACATAACTTAGTTCCTTGCATGACTGATATAAAAAAAATATTAAGAAAGGCTATTACATCTCACAGTCTGTACCACATTTGTGGAAAACATTGCAAAACAGAACTAAAAATGCTGGTTCACTTGTTTTAAGTACAAATTGGCTGAATGCTTTGTGGATAGAAAATTGACGTTTGGGAAAAGGGAGTATGCAGAGCATTATATGCATCATATTGTTCAGGGCAATGTCACACAACTGCTGTGTACATGTCAGGGCCAATAGAGAGGGACTAGACCTCACTTGCTTGAACAGAATTACATTTGATGGGTGCAGCTGTTGGTTTCTGTCCAGTGCTATCAGTGTCATTACAGGATTATGATTTAATGAAGAATGCAATAGGTCTTGTTATTATGGGTGCATAGCATTCCCATTAATGATGCCTGGGCTTTCTTTTCCCAGTGGTTCTATTATGTGGTATAAAGCATGCTCCAGACACCTCCCAGGATGTGGTAGGGGCATTGTGCAATTAACTTTTTGATGTCTATATGCAGTGGAGCTAGAATTTCAGCAGGCCAGATATGCGTGCACACACACGCACACACATACACACACACACACACACACACACACACACACACACACACACACACACACACACATGTACATTTCTGGTCTGGGGATGGTTTTGTTATATGAATGTTCAGACGTGCCTTGTGAGTTCTGAATCAGCATCATCAGCCAGAGTCACAGGGGGTATGTGCCATCACCTGCAATACATTAGGGACATAAAGGGATGTAGATACACAGATAGAAGACACGTGTAAATAGTTATATTGTTTGTGTTTTTATATAAGTTGGAGCACCAGTGTGCCAACAATTGCCTACTAAGTGACCCTGTGGGATGTCATCACAGGAATCATGGGCACTGCAAGTGTGCTGTGAAGACAAATGGTTCAAGATGCCTGTGCATTGCAAAGTAATTATCAGCTGATAGAATAGTAGCCCTTACAGATATAGTGCTATCTGGTGCATAAGATGGGGCCTTTATTAGCACATGAATGCAGCCTATAGCTCCCAGCACCTTTAGGAGGTGAATTATATTATAAAAGCCATGCATAATGGTAGAGCTTTCCCCTGCTATATTAGGGATGAAGATATGCTCATCCATATATTGCAATAAATTCCCAAGGAACATCTTGAGTGTATTGCAGGTTGACTAATGTGATATATTTATGCTAGTCTCAATCTATGTCTGGAAAGATCTTGCAGCTAGAATGGTAAAAGTTACTCATATCTCAGTGTCCACTGGTAAGGGAAAGCTACACGTCTCTAGTTCCATGTGGGTCATAAACCCATATACTGCCTGTGTCCACTTGAAAGCAGCCCAGTAGTTGCTGGTCTGTCAACTAGGGTGATATAAGCTTTTGGTGATGCTGCTTTCCTTGACTTATGTCACCGCATCAGACATCCCCATTAAAACACTATTGGTGTCATTTAGAAGCTGCACTACACCAGCTACTGTTGCTGTGCTAAGTGTATTTCAACTAACAGTGCTATACAAGTTTATACATTATTTTGCCTTCATACTGACATGGATGTGTCTGTACTGCTTCATGCTCATGACTATGGATAGCAGCCTGCCATCTCAGACCCTTATCTGCATGTGGCTATACACTTATTATGCTGTGCTCCTTCATTTACATGTCATTTTATATTCATTTGTATACCCTTTTCTATTTCTTTTAGCTCATTGTCATGAAACACTGGAGTATTCTATTAATCACTACCTAGATGCATGTTCTAGATTTTGGTACAACAGAGATGGTCATCATTTTGATCGCTGCTGCAGTAGCCTGAGCTATACGGGTTATGTCCTGCCAAGGATATAAAGCCGGCCAGCTTTCAAAACTTCAGGGCACCTTCCATGCACCTAAACTGTCAAGCAGCTCAAACTAAGCTGACTAAATGACAAGTTTGGGTGCAAAGCCTTTCAGAACATTACTGCCGCAGAATAGTATGATTCTCTGAGGCTTTCTAGGATGTTACGCTGACTTGTATTTCCTTTAGCTGAGCAGATAAGTTCCCTTTTGGGAAAACCTTCCATTTTCTTAATTTTGTTGATATTTTATTATATTTTATTACCTTCCTCTTCAGAAAAGGTAGTTTAAAGCTAAGAGCATTTTGTTTTAACAGCCTGTTTCAAGACTGTAACATACGTTGAAGCAAAGCACTCGTCTTTTTTTTCCTGTCAGTTTAAAAGTAGTGCAAACTGAAAACATTTTTTTTCTGTGGAAAAATTTGTGTATTTTTCTGTTGTGGGGCTGACATGTTTTAAAGTGCATTTTACTGTTTTGTGTGTGTGTGTGTGTGTGTGTGTGTGTGTGTGTGTGTGTGTGTGTGTGTGTGTGTGTGTGTGTGTGTGTGAAAAGTAACTTTTTTGGGCTGGTAGTGTTTACCAGCAATTGCTGCTTGCCTTCCCCAGGAAGCAGCAACATTTTCGGCTTGACCATGGAATAGACCATCGGTCCCATGGCCGGTCCTTTCAGCCACAGGAAAAAAAATAAGCAAACAGCCTTTGATGCCACAGCAGGCTAGCAATTTGTATTAGCTGAAGGTGGGTCATGGACTAGGGGTTAGACATGTCCTCTGCGACTGTTGGGCTCCCTGCAGTGGGCTAGGGAGAGCCACTCCTGTCACTCCTGGATGAGGGAACAGAGAAGGTTTCCTTACTCTGTCAGAATACTGCGTCCATCTCTGGGGTAGCAGCTACTGCCACTAGTAACACAGTTTGTCCTATTTTTCCTGTCAAAAAGAAACAGGAAACCAAGCATATATCTATTACTCCTAAAATTTATTTTAATAGGAGTAGTTTACTGGGTCTGGCTCAGGGTGCAATTCAGGCTATTGATCCTTCTTGTAAAGCAGTTTCTGGTAAAAGAAAGATGGATTCCTCTTTTCCTACAAATTCAAGATTCTGAATCTGAACAGGAAGATGCAGGGAGAGATATAGGATTTTTGCTGAGATTTCTGATTCAGACTCAGACAGTAACTCATTTTCTAATTCTCCCTGTTGGGGTTTCTCTTCCTCTGAGACTATTGTTAGAATGTGACAGTGTTTTTGTGGAAGAACAAAAAGGTTTGTCAGTCACTCAGAAAATATTGGAAGGATTTTCCAGAAGCTACATCCATCTCCTGTACTGCCAGCTTTAGAATGTGTGTGAGTTACTGGCTGCAATAGGTTCATAGGTAGGTACTAGGCTATTGGCCCAAGGGCCTAAGAAAGCCTAGCCAACAAGGTTCCCTGGCTTAAGCCACTCAAGAAAGTTAATTTCATGTGCCCCTGTTGAGCAGAGCCACACAAGTGATCCCAGAGGTGTATTTCCTATTTCCCATCCACTCATCAAGATTTTTCTTAAAGAGTGCTAATGAGGAGCTTTGCTTGACATAGATGAGTAGCTTGTTCCAGAGTATAGGAAGTCTCTGGGATAGGAATGTATCCCTCAGCATGTCCTGTTTATCGTGGTGACAAGGTTTAAGTCCCAAGAGCCTGTAGCTCAGAGGGATTGGGATTTCTTTAGGTGTAGCATGTTCAACAGCTCTGAGTTTAACATAGCTCTGTATGTTAGGCAGAGATCTCCTCGGAGTAGGTAATATGCTACACAGTAAAGCTGGAGGTTTTTTAGATGGTCAGTGTAGGGCATCTGTTTGAGGCCAGTAATCCTCTTTGTGAAGTACTTCTGTGGCCTTTCCAGCTGCTGCAGATGTATTGTGAGGTACATTACAAAAGGGGCATTGTACTCTATAATGGGTCTGAGTGCCGAGTAGAGGGAAGCAATGACCTCTTTTTTCCTGGATGAGAACCCTTTTGTGATGAGGTGTGCCACATAGAAGGATTTCCTGGCTACTGTGGCAATGTGATTATCAAAGGAGAGACGACTGTCCACCTGGGTTTCAAGATCTCTTATCACACATTCAGCATTAAGTAGACTGCTGTTTATGTGGTAGTTCATAGATACAGAGTTTTTACCAAAGGGGATGACAATGACTTTTTGGCATTGAGCTTGAGGCCATGCCTCTGACACCAGGCATGTGTCTCAGTGAGGCCCTGCTGTAGGATGTCCACATCATTTGGGGAACTCAACTATGGCTCCTAGTTTTTCAGTCATCTCGGAACTTCATTAGCCAGAGGCCTTCTGTGTTAGGCTGTACTTCAGAGAAGTAGATACCAAACAGGAGATGTCTCAGGACTGAACTCTGTGGTGCTCCACTTGTCACTGGTTTGAAGTCAGATTTGGAGTCTGCAACTTTTACAGTGTGGGTTCTGTCAGTGAGCCAGTTGGCAACCCATCTTGTGACATAGGGATTTATACCTAGTTTAGTGAGTTTAGCTATAATTCCATAATGGGCGATGGTGTTGAAAGTCTTGGCGAGGTCAAGATCAGCTGTGTAAACCACCATACCCTTGTCTACGGGTTTGGTGACTACCTCAAAGATGTCATTCAGGTTCAGAAGGCATGATCTGGCTTTCACAAACCCGAACTGGGTGGGGTCCAGAGTTTGGAGGTTACCAATGTCTTTGTTTATGAGTTCCATGATGATACGTTCCATGGCCTTGCAGACCAGGCTCATCAGGCTAATAGGGTGATAGTTCCCAAGATCAATGGTGGCTCCCCCTTTGTGGAGTGGGCTAACTGTTGCTGTGTGCCATTCGGTGGGCACAAAGCCTGATGTGAGACTATGATTGAACATGGTGCTTAGGTGGGGATCCAGTTTGTTTTGAAGTTCATGTAAAATGCAGCCTGGGATGTTGTCCAGTCCCATGGATGCTGTGTTTTTGGTTTTAGAGAGGGCAGCTATTAAACAATTAAACCTTGAATACAATCAAAGTATGGTGAAAACACAAATCCATTATATTATATAATATGTAAACTGTCATAGAAATGACCACTAACAATTCCACTATAAAAAATATTAATAATAGAATACTTTAAACATTGTGTAATATATAACCTTTTCTGCAAATCACGCTTACTTAAAATTACTTGTTTAATTGATGGGATGGGCTTATAATACAATTGTGTTAGAGCACTATATAAACTGCAATTTTTTGGATGTATAATGTCCCGTGAAGGCGAACAGCCGAGGTACCAGGAGTAAACTGCTCTGGTGTGATATCCACTACTGTGTGCTGTGTTTCATAGCTATAGAATGCTTTGTGGTTGCCCTTAGAATCAGTGGAGATTTTGTTTTCTTAGCTAGCTTTGGAGGATCTTATAAGGGATCTCAGCTTCTTACTGAGGCTGACCAGGGAGCTCCTCCACTCATGGGATTTTACTCTTTTGCAACAGTTTCTTCCTTCTGTTGTAGAGTTTGTTTATGGCAGGGGACCACCAGATTGACTTCCTTTTTTGGAGGATAGCATCTTGGTTCTGTTTGGGATAGTAAGATCCATGCACCCATGTAAGTGCTTATAGAGGGCATTTGTGTAGGATTCAGCAGTTGTAACTGTATTATCCATCTGCATGGGTGTCATGAAGTTCGGCACTTCTGTCTTAAGAAGCATGAATTTGGCTTGGAGAAATGTTTTACCATAGTTTCCTTAATGGTGGGTGGGGGCGGGATGTAGATATCTAGGGTGTTTAGCTTATGGTCGAATCTGACCAACGATGAGATGACTTCTCATGTTGGTTGGGAGGTAGCCTAATGGTTAAGGTGTTTGCTTTACAAACTCAAGGTGCAGCGTTTGAGTCTCACAACAGATCATTGGCTAGGCATACAATGGCTCACAAGGGCAGTTAGCCTAGTACTAACCTGTGAACCTGTAATGACTAGGTCTAGGATATTGTTGCCCCTTGTGAGGGTGTGGATAAGTTGATTCAGAGCACTGGAATTTATGAATTCCAGAAAGTGTTGAGCAAAGGAGTTGGTACATGAGTAGTTTTCCCAGTTAATGGTGGGGTAGTTGAAATCACCCATTATTATGGTATTTGGTTGAACCCTAATATTTTCCAGTATATAAAGAAAAGAGGAGTGGGAATCCTGGGGCATGGTGGGGGATCTGTAGCAAGCTACAATTTGGATTGCAGTTTTGCCCAGAGTTAGTTGCACTTGGATAACCTTGGATGCATTATGCTGCACAACTAGCCTGGCAGTGTGGATATCCTTAATGAATATGGACACACCTCTGCCTTTGGTGTTCTGGTCCAGGTTAGATGGCCAGAAAGTGTGGTATGAGTTATAGCCTGGTAATGCAGGGGTGCTCTCTACAGCCTTGAACCAGGTCTCAGTCACTGCACAGATATCAATGTTCTCCATTTTAAGGAGTGCAAGTGAGTGCATTTTGAGATTTAGACTTCTAGCATTGAGTAGCACTACCCTCAGTTTTTGCTTCCCTGTTCCTGTTACGGTGGTGAATTTGTCATTTGAACCTTGCCTAAAAAAAGGCACTATGGGGGTGGCAAGATCCCTAGCCAGTATCTATAATCCCAAGGGTGACAGGTGCAGGCCATCTCTGGCAAAGCATCGTGGTCTGTCGACCATGTCATCCCAGGCAGACAGATGCTGGATCCCCTTAAAATGACACTAGAAGCTTAGCCAATTGTTGAACTCAATCATCTTGTCCTTGTACTGTGGTATCATTCTGGGTGATGGCAGGATGCTACTCAGGGCTAGGGTCATACCTGCCTGGGCTACAAGATTGGAGAGCTCTTCCATGTCTCTTTGCATGTAGTCCAGGGAGGTACATCTCAGGTCATTCACACCAACATGGACAATGACAGAGTCATATTTGTACTTGTTGTGGAGTGACCTGAGTGTGTGGTTTATGTGGCAGATCCTGGCACACAACAAACAGCTGATAGTAACCTTATCCTTGTTTAGCCTGGTGAGTGGGACATCAGTGTGCCTGACTATAGAGTCATTTACTGTGTTGGGTATGTTTTGCCTTATGGGCTGTAGTTTATTGGCACATTCAGTCTGTGGGCTATGTGTAATTTGAGTTGTGTTGGCGGGTGGAGGTTGCTTACGTTTCTCCTTTGGAGGTCTCTGTTGCTTGAGCAGATTATTATTGAGAGCCTCTGTGAATGTTTTTGTGTTTCTATGTGTGGATTTTGGTGGTGTAGGTTTAGTGGGACTATATGATGAGTGTGGTGTGGTGCAAGTGTTTACCTTCTCCTCTTGACTGTCAAGTTCAGTCTTGGTTGGAGAGAGCTTTACCTCCAGTTTGGCTAGATAAGTGCATCTCTCACAGGTTATCGTGTTGGTGTTGAGTGGTAGGAGGAGAGGGTTGTCTGTATGCATGAGGCAATTGCTACATTGCCCCAAGATGCCCAAAGTCATCAGATAGACAGGAGAGAACACTGGGAGCTGACCTGTGGACATGCTTGAATAAAAAAATACTTTCCTCTAGATAAGTGAGGAAAGTGAGTATAACAGCTGTTTTTCTCTAAGCAAGTGAGGAACTTAAGTACAAAAACTATTTCCTCTAGATAAAGAGGAAGGCTGAGTGCTGTTATAATTTGTAGTTTATTTAGTGCTAACAACAAGTTCTGAACAAGTGCTGAGCATGAATAAGCAAATTCAAATGCTAAAACTAAGAATCTGTGCCTGGATCTTGTGGTAGATAGGCTACCTAGTGCTTAACACTCCCACTGATAAGCTAGAATGCTTCCCTCCAACACAGAAAGGCTTGGGGGGTTCAGAAGCTTATTAACAGTCCTGGATACAGCAAATCTGTATCTGGACTATACTAGTTACAGGAAAGGTGGGAAACTAGTGCAAATGCAGGCTTTTAAACCAGAAAGTTGAAAAAGATGGAAAACTGCCCAAATGCCCAATAAACTGCAATTTCTGGGCCAGAAACCACTCTTGTGGTAGATAGGCTACCTAGTGCTTGCCACTCCTACTGTTACTATTCTGCTAGCTGTCTTAGAAAGAAAGATAGGCTGTATAAAGTTACTTAGTCTTTTAAAGTTTTATACACTATTCCCAAATGTGACCAGCAGCTATAGCTTTAATTGATTCCACTGCTGCTAAGCACTTAGTGAATTCCAATCCTACTCTTTCTGATAAGGACTGGAAAATTATTGATAGATATGAGAAAAAAGTGCATATACTTCTGGGGCTTTGATTTTCAGAATTTTGAACTGTCAGGCTCATATGTTAAAGTTTGTTCTGACAAATTGTGAAAGCACAAGCAATGTTTTATCTGCATTTTCTTCTTGTGAGGAAAAATCTGCTTTTAATAACTTAGTTTCTTCTATTGCACAATTCTCTACTCACTGTTTGCAGTGTGTGTATAGGTGCATAGGTTCATAGGTAGGTACTAGGCTATTGGCCCTAGGACCTATCTAAGCCTAGCTAAAAAGCTACCCTGGCTTTTACCACCCAAGAAAATGATTGTCCTGTGCCCCTGTCGAGCAGAGCCACAGAAGTGATCCCCGGGGTGAATTCCCTATTTCCTATCCAGTCATCAAGATTTTTCTTGTAGAGTGCTAATGAGGAGCTTTGTTTGATATAGACAGGTAGTTTATTCCAGAGTATGGGAAGTCTCTGGGACAGGAATCTATCCCTCCAGCATGTTCTGTTTATTGTGGTGACAATGTTTAGGTCCCTAGAGTGTTTAGCTCAGAGGGATTGGGATTTCTTTAGGTGTAGGATGTCCAGCAGCTCTGGGTTTAACATAGCTTTGTATGTTAGGCAGAGATCCCTTCTGAGTAGGCGATATGCGATGGAGGAAAGCTGGAGTTTTTTGAGACGGTCTGTGTAGCGCATCTGTTTGACACACTATTGACACTTCTTCCAGGGCTATGTCCACTGCTACTATTTTAAGAAGGTTTGCATGGCTGCATTCTCAGAAACTTTCAGATGATGATAAAAACTAAGATTTTAAATTCTCCCTTGGACAGAGATGTAGACCCACTGCTGCAGAGGTGATCAAAAAATGTGATGAAATGGGCAGGCTGATCCAAGTAATCTTTAAGATTTTTCATCCTCCCAATTTCAAATTGTTCAAGTGATTCTTTTATCACCTCATCCAGTTTTGCAGAAAACAGAATAAACAGTCTCAACAAAACTTAGATAAACAGGCATTTAAGAAGAACTGGTGAAGGAGTTCCAAAAAGAAATCTCTAGCCTTGCAAAACCAAGAACAGTCCAAAAAATCTGAATGACTATCCAATTGAAATTATGATTCCCTTCCACTCTGGACCCTTTTTTCTTTCAGAAAGCCTGAATCTCCATTTTTTTCTCTTTAGCAATCGATTGTTTTAGACAAATGGGTTCTAAAAATCATTCATCAGGGTTACAGATCGCAGTGGCAAAAAATTTCTCCTTTACAAGGACTCATTCCTCATCCTGCAGATCAGAATCTTCTGTTCCCACTAGTCATTCATCATATGTTGTCCAAACAAGTGATAGAACTAAGTTGTGGGCATGTACAAAAGAAAAAAAAATCTTGGAGACCAGTTCTGGATCTTTCTCTCCTAAATCCAAATTCAGAATGTTCTCACTTCTCAACTTGTTACTTTTTCTTCCTCTTTCAATTTTCCTGGTAACTGGACTTAAAAAAAGACGCTTTGGACTATCCACTGCACCAAGAGTGTTCACAAAGTGTCTAGGTACAGTTATAGCTCATTGCATGCTACAGGGATCAGTTTTTTTTTCCATATTTAGATGATTTGCTTATCTTTACAAAGTGTTTTTCAAACAGTCAGAAATCTCTCGCTCTCTCTCCCTCTGTCTCTTTCTCTCTCTCTCTCTCTCACTCTCTTGGGTGATAGATCTCTTATACAAGCTGGGATTCCAGGATAACATTCAAAAGTCTTTCTGTCCTCCCTCCCACCCCACTGTGTTCCTGGGATGTCAACTAGACACCTCAGTTCAAAGAACTTTTCTTCCACAGGAAAAAAAAAATAGATCATTATTTAGATGTATTTCCAAGGCTTGCCACTCAGACCTTGGTCACTGAGATGGAATGCCTCAGGATTTTGGGTCTCATGACATCTATGATTGTCATGCTCAAGCAAGACTCCAGATGAGAAAGATACAATTGTATCTGAAATCTCTCTAGTCTCAGCCACAACACTCTTTCGTTTCAAATCCCAGTAATGAGGTTTGTCAGAAAATAAATCTTTTGTTGGATGCAAAAGATAGTGTTAAATCCAAGTCTTCCCTTCTCCCCCTCCTGCTCAAAGCTGTCAGTCACAGCAGAAATGTTGGACTTTGTTTGGGGAGCAGTTTCAGGAGGGATAAAAGTGTAGGCAGTGTGGGACACCAAGGACAGATACAAGTGCATAAATATCAAGGAGCTGATTGCCCTGATCAAGATACTCAACTCTCTGAACCATGTCTGGTTCCCAGGACTTCTTCAAGGGTTACAGACAACATCTCAGTCATGTGGTACATCAACAAGCAAGGGGAAACCATACTGTACCCCCTCTGCAGACTAGCAGTGTTAGCTTGGGATACAGTTTCACACATAATCTCACTCTACAGGTGTCTTGCATTCCATCTGAGCAAAATTGTGTGGCAGACAAGCTGGGCAGGGCCAGAACAGACTTTCAAGAATGGAAATTAGATCAGGAGGTCTTCCAAAATGTGATATATTAGTGGGGAGTTCCTCAGGGGGACCTCTTTGCCTCCTCTCTGAACAATCAGCTGACAAGATTCTGTTCCAGGAGTCCATGGAAGAAATCCTTGAAGGCAGATGCCTTTTATTTTCCCTGGACAGGAATGTTCCTCTATGCTTTTCCATACTTTACACTAATATCCAGGGTATTTCTGAAGATTCTGAAGGAATCCCCCAAGATCATTGAAGTGACTCTCATCTGGCCCAAGCAACCATGGTTCTCCCGTCATTTCCAAATGGCCACAGGCAATTGCCATACACTTCCTCACAGGCTGTATCTACTCACAAAAGAACTGGGGTGTTCAATACATCCTGACATTAATAATCTTCAAACAACTTCTTGAATGATAGGGTCTTATTTCCTTTTATGGAACCTATTTACTGAGGATGTGCAGTAGTACAAATAGAGGAAAGAAAGCTTTCTACTAGAAAATCATACTAGCAAATGGAAAAGATTTTCTAACTGGTGCCAACAATATAACCAGCCCCCATTTAAAGCTAGTTGATCTCTAGTTTCACAATACTTGTTTGATTTACTATCCTATGACCTTTCGTATTCCTCTACCAAGGTTCATATACCATCCATTTCACAATACTTGAGTCACTATCCTATGGCCTTTCTTATTCCTCTGTCAAGGTGCATTTACCATCCATTTCAGCATGTCTGCCCATGAGTCCTCCTCTTTCAATGTATAATCATGTCAAAATGTTCTTGAAAGGGGTTTTGCATATGAGGCCTCAAAGAAAACTGGTGTCTCCTCCTAGGGATCTTAATTTTGTGTTAGAGAAGCAAGCATTTGCTCCATTTAAGCCTAAAGTAGAATCTGAGTTTACTTTGTCAAACCATTCATCTGCCTGTTTTCTTATCTTTACTTAAAAGTGAGGGAGAAAGGATACTTTATAGCTTGGATGTCCAAAGACAACTCTGGTACTGTCTTGACAAAACAAAATCTTTCAGATCTTTGAATTAATTTTTCATTTCTTGTGAAGGTAAGAAGAAGGGACAACCTGTGTCAAAATCAGTGGTGGCTGATGACTTCAAATCAAAGTGGGGCTGCAGGAGACAGCTGAATGGGTGGGGTCAAGGGGAAGGGGTGTGGCCAACTAGAAAGGGGAGGGGCTATGCTCAAAACCACAAAAACTAACTTTAATTAAGTACGCTGCCCTGGGTGCCAAACCATCATTATGAGAGTCCAATCAAGACAAAAATAAGTGTAGAAGAATAAAAATATGTCAATGCATTGGCTGCATGACAGCTTACTTAATATCTAGATGGAAACAAAAGGTTGTGGGGCATGAACAAATAAATTACTTTTTAAATACATTACTGGAATGCCAGTCAAAATTCAAGTATAAGAAAAACAAGAAGCACTCAACTCAAACCACTTCTCCTTGCACTGCAGTTCTAATTATAATTTATATTCAGCTTTATTAAAGTACCAAGTAACATGCTGAAAGTAGAAATCTCTGTGATGCCCCCACTTGTAAAAATGTTTCTTATCCAAAAAAGACCTGCTGCCTGACAACTATCTACTTGTTTCATGGGGAAAACATGATCAAAGTAAAAAATGAAAAGCAAACAAGAAACAAGCTCAAGATACATTGCTTAAAGGATTACTGTACAGGTTATGGACCACACAAGATTGGCATTCTGTTTAGTTTACGGGTAAAGTCTGTAGAGATGACTGGAAGTCTCCAACAAGTGTAATGAGCTTTTTAAAATAATGGAATCCTGTCCTTTAATACCCAAGGCTTATATATTATCTAGTGAAGTATTCTCTGCATGGCAACAACAGAAAGGCTTTCAATGTTGGCAATTCTTTAACAGTATGCTTATTAAGGCTTACTTGCATCTTACAATCTCAGACAAGCTTACCTTATGGTCATTAAAGCATTGCTACTTAAACACAGAGCAACAGGCACTTTCTGAGTAATAACCATAAATCTGAGTAATAAGCATAAATCAACAATACAAAAATATGACAGAAACCAGACCGTTCTGCAAAATCAAGGACAGATGAAAAGCCACTGTAGTACTTGTGTCTACCTTGGATGGGGGGACACACTGCACATTTACACTGCATAACTACTCCTTGCCTTGCTTGGACACATCCAGAGTCACTACATGGGGGAGTGGGGTGCAACAAGTATGTCACAATTTGAAATGTCTCTGGCTGACTGTGATGACCCTGACACATTTGTCATACCTCTCAACCTCAGAGCAAGAAATCTGGACAAAGCCATACACAGAAGTGGGACAAAGGCCCAAAAATAAGGACAATTTTTAAAACATTGCTCTTATAAACTTAGAAAGCTAATAGAGGTCTTGCATCAGTATGAATTTTCTGAATGGTATGAAATCTGAAACTCAAATGTCTGTCATTATTTTTTAACTTCACTCTTTAATTATTTGTCACTAATTTGCCAAAAAAACACAATTTTATGAAAAATGGACCAAAAATGTGATGTAAAAATATAAAATAGCAACACAATACAGCTGGGAACCTGTCAAAGAAGGGACACTTTAATATTAGTACTGCTAACTTGAGCAGCTGACAAAATAAAATAATCTACATACATTTCTGAAATAAAAGTAATCTGATTATTACAGTTATTTCTTAATTATAAACCCTCCATGTTTTCTTCCAAAATTGCTATTTTGTGGAGGGATCATTAGGGGAAGAGCAACATTTTGAGCCAAAATCAGGGACAGTTGAGAGGTTTGGCTATGCCTAATTCTATAAAGCAATTTATTTGCATGTACCTCTCAACCTGTTAATGCAATAAATCTGGACAAGGTCAAATATATTGGGGGAACATAAAACAGTACTAAATATTGCTCTTGTATAAACTGGGACCGTTGATAGAACAGGTCTTACTTTAGCATGCATTTTTCTGATGGTTATGAAGTCTGAAACTAGTGTATCATTATTTAGTGACTTAATTCCTAAATGATTTGCCAGAAAACCACAAATTTTATGAGGAACAAACCAAAAATAAGAAGCAAAAAATCTATTCATTCTTTGAAAATCTGGACAGTTGGGAGGTATAGTTCAGCTGGGGCTGTCTAAGTTTGCCGCCCTTCCCCCTCACAAAATCATGGAGTCTCCCCCTGCAGCCATTCCAATGATCCATTACTTGGCTATTTCACTCCATTTACCATAAACACTAATGTACATACTGATTTACTTCTATGATGATTTGAACTTCATTTGAAAGTTTTATTTTGCATTTTACAGCACAAACACTAAGACATCTGCTAAACAAACTTGGCATTAAAACTTCTCAGCCCTTGAAACTCACATTCATTGAAACAACATTAAAACCCACATTCAAAGAAAATACATTTTACCCGTGGCAGATAAAAATTAATTCTGGACTGTTTTCAAATCATAGGCCCCTTGCATATGAAACATACATGTGCTCTTTGATACACCTTCCTATTGCTTTGAACATTTTTCCAGTAAACAATGAAACAAAACTGCCCAATTCAGAACATTTCCATCATAAAAGTCTACTCAAACTTCTACAGTCCACTATTATCAGTAAATATGCACAATTCTACAGTCCACCATTATCAGTAAATATGCACAATCTCTGAAGTAGTAAAAAATTCATCTAAATAATGCCACGTTAAATAAATCTGCAATGAAGAGGTTGCTGTTAGCAATCACCTTTATATTTCATGGTTTCATCCAAAAATAAAGTGTCTGATGCCCCAGAGGAATAAAT
>NC_056749.1:92638396-92653396 GCF_019279795.1 Protopterus annectens
CCGTGGAGAAAGTGTGAGGCCCTGCAATTTGTTATCCAGATTGTGGTTGGGAGGACTAAACAGAAAGCATAGAAATTTAGAAGGTAGTGGAAGTAACAGCATCAGGGGTTGTGCATTCAGTAGTATCATGAGGACCTGCAGTATGTCTAAAACGGTTGTAGTTTGAATTTTTTTTTTACTCTGGCAAGAAACCAGATAACACCTCTCCACCACTGTCATTGATTTTGCAGAACATCCACTGTTTTTACCTCACATTTTTCCCTGACCTTCATAAAATTTTTATTTTTTTCCTTCACTGCAGTATCACTGAGCATTTCAGTTAGTCAAAATACCAGACATTACGGTTTCATATATATTACTGTACTAAAAATACACATTGATGCAAAGCCGTTCAATCAGCTTTATAAGTAAATTAAAGCAAGTGTCCTCATACATGCAACTGTACATCTCAACTGTCTGATATTTGTTAGAAACTACTGAACTTAAAAAATAACTAGTTGCTATGTAATTTTGAATGGCCCCTTTAAATTAATAATCCTAGCTGTTTACAATTTTCTCCCTCAGAAGAAATCATACAGACCCATAGAGCCACAGAAAAATGGAAGGCAAAAGGGAGTAGTGGCCATTTACACCTTGCCAGTACCCACCGTTATACATTACCTCCTTTTTCAAGAAGCAACAAACCAGTCATACCAGAGATTTACTTGTGGATACCCAAGAGTTGACTAATTCCTTCTTGAAGGAAGAAAGTGCACTGCATTATTTAATGTAGATTTGAAGTTTGTTCCAGCGAAAGAGTTAAGGGTTGCTTGACAAAGCTGTCTCTCCACCATGTTTTATTTATTTGGTGAAGCAAGTTTAGATCCCTGGTTCTAGTGTTATTGGGACTGTTTGATCTATGGAGATATAAGAGGTCTTGCTCTGCTAGATCATTAATGGCCTGAAAGGCAAGGCACAGGTCACCACTCGATAGTCTACAGAACACTGAGCAAAGGGACAGAACTTCTAGCATCTCCTCATAGCTCTTGTCGTGTAAGATTATGATTTTTTAGTTTTGTAACTTATGCACTCTTTTCATTTCTTGATATACTTAGTAAGGTACATGCCAAAAGGAGCACTGTATTTGATAATATGTCTGATCAGTGTGGAAAAGGGGGCAATGACTTCCTTGGAATTTGGTGAAATACATTTTGCAATCAACTGTGCCAGGTGAAAAGATTTTCTAAACACTGTTGTCATGTGATGGTGAAAGACAAGAGAATTATCTAATGTTTCTCAACACTCTTTCATTCTCAAGTAGAGAACTGCTTATAGTATAATATGTATAAAGGAACTGTTTACCATATGCAGCAATACTGTACTTTAGTTTAACCATTTTTGGGCACTGTTTTTTGCATATGTGAGTTCAGGTTGGATCTTCTATGTTTAAGAGGGGGATTTGAAGATATCACCAGGTTTGCAATCATCTGCAAACTCTGAGGTTCTCATCTGTAATTTGGAGATCTGTGATTTATATGCAGAATAGCACTGATCTTAGCACAAAGCTCTGAGAAACACCACTTGTCACTTTCATGTTTGTGAGGACACACCTGCCAAACTCACTAGATGGATTCTCTCTCTCTCAACCAATTTCTAGCCACCTAACTATATATGGAGCAATTTGGAGCTCATTCAGCTTGTTTATTATGTTAGCACAAGTTATGGTGTTAAAAACCTAAGCCAGCTCGAGGTATGCTGTATGGACCGGACATCCCCTAGCAGCTTATGTTACTTTCTCAAAGAAGTTGACCAGATTCATTAGACCTGATCTGCCCTTAACAAAGCTGAACCGCTGGGTTCAAGCCTTGTAAGATTTAGTGTTTCATAATTATTTAGGTAATTTGTGATACATTCCATGGCTTTGCAGATGAGACTAGTCAGGCTATTGTGTCTGTAGGTTCTCGGGTCATTGGTGAGTCCACTTATGTGAAGTGGTATCACATCATCTATGTACAATTCAGGGATAAAACCACTGGATGAGCTCAGGTTGAATAGCTATAGGTGTGTCTACTAGGATGTGTTTGTGTTGTTTGTTAGGTAAATGGGCATATGATCAGACCCCATGATTGATGTATGTTTTGTTTTGGAGAATACCAAAGATTTTTTAGATATGTAGACTTTGTATAGCTGTTTTGGGGTGAAATGTTGACTGCATTTGTATGCTAGCATGTTGATTGTACCTACTGGACCGTCATAGTGCCGCTTGTGATAAGTTCTGAACAATGCTGGGTGTTATTCATCAGTTCCTAATGTAGCTAATGAAGGATTTGTAATTTTCTTTGGCTTTTGATGCCTAGTCTAAGTTCATGGGATGCCTTTGTTTTCCTATTGGCATTTTGTTATTTATTTCAATATCTTTTAATGTTAGCCGTGATGTGAGTTTTTTGTTTTTGGCTATATAGTCTAAGATGATCATTTTTGTTTCATTATATTTCTTTATCTGTACACATGAGCCAAGATGGTGCACTTTTAAACTTCACATTTTTGTTGGTATCTAATAGGGAGTGCTAGATGAATGCATTTCTCCTGATGCATAGAAAGTTTGTTTGCGTAATTACTTGCTGTGACAGTGTCCTTCTGATGGGGTCAAGGTATCATGCCAACTGTCACTGCATCTCTCTTTCCTACTTTCTTGTCAGTTGTGCCTGACTGCTGCAGATCTTCTTTCACACAATCCATCCACTTTTGGTTGGATGCCCTTTTTTTCCAGTTTTTCTTATATCTTTTTAATCAAATCATCTTCTGCTTTCCTTCACGTGACCAAACTAAATCTGTTTTCCATTACCTTCTCAGCAGTTGGGGCTACTCTGACTTCTGCTCTGATGTCCTCATTTCTTCATCTTCCTCACAATATGCATCCTAATACCTGTCTCAGGCACTTCATTTCTGCCACCTCAAGCTTTCTCCGCTGCTTCGCCTTCACTGCCCTGATTTCTGTGCCATACATAAACACAGATCACATTACTGGTCTGCATATCTTACTCTTTCTTTAACAGTCTTCTGTCATACGTGACCCATGATACTCTGTGCCACTTGGCTGGAGCTGGTTGGTGGATCTTATCATGTAGAGAAAATGTATGATTATATTTAAGATGCATAGTGACACTTTGCTAAGTTGACTCAAACTTTTACCTCAAGGCATAACCATATTTTAAATGCTACATTATACAATATACAAACTTAAACATTTAACATCAATTTAATTTATTAGCATTTCGGAAAACCTGTCTATTAACTCATTTTTACTTCTATCCTTTACCTTGGTTCTTTCTGGCACAGTAATTTCCCTCCCACTATGTAACTTAGCCCTTCTTTTTCCTGCCTTCTTTCTGCTTGACCTACTATATCCTCCTGGGTGGCTTAAAGTTATTCTCTTGTATTGCATGCTTCCAGCCTTTTCAATAAAACTTTTCACCAAGCTCCCCTAGATGCAATAGTTGAATCTGCCTTTACCCCATAATCACTTTCTCTTGTCTACTATTGCAGACATGAGGAACTTTCAACTTCTTAAGAGTGCATCTCAAGTCTTTTATCATTCTTTAATAACTTTCCAACAGATCCATCAGCATGGTGAATCCCCAAAACATAACCAGTACTTGTTTCAACTTTACTGCATCACCAGTAGTTACTATCTTCAATTCTCCAGGATTATTTAACTGTACTTGTATCCAAAACTACTGATGTAACATTCATGGGACTTAACTTATGATCAAAATATTCAGGACTTCCTTTTATAGTTGAAGGTTGTTCACAACGTTCATTTCAATATAGGTTTTCTTTCTTTTATATTCTTAGTACATGTATTATATTTTGTTCATTAAACCGGGTCTATTTTAGTCATTGAACGGACTAAACATTGTACGGCTAAGCATCGAATGCTAATCAGTGAACGTTCATTTCGTGAAAGTTCACTTCATTGAATGGAAAAGTAACCACCTGGCTAACACTTCCCCATCTCATACACAACAGGCTTTGAAACCCCTTTTCCCAACTGTAGTGTGATCTCAGAGTTAGTGTAAATAGTCAGGGTGTGTGTGTGTCTGTGTCTGTGTGTGTAGGGGGGGCTTGAAATACTTCCATGTCTGAGACAGGTAAGTGCTGGCCAAGTGCTTACTTTCCTCTTTGAAAAAGTGAATGAGGAATGTTCTTTCAGTGTTTAGCATTCAATGCTTAGCTGTACAATGTTTAGTCCATTTGATGACTAAACATAGATGGCATTAAAACTGCTACCCTTTGAGGATAGTATAAGTTATAAATTCTGTTCCCCAGATTAAGTCGTACATTGGGTTATATTCAGCATTTCAAATTTTTAAGGAAACTCTGAATGTCTGATGCGATTTCATGTGGCACTATAACTATATGTAGTTTTTATATGTTTAGCTGATAAAAGTGCAGTTAATACCAAAGCTGATTTGGTCTTTTTTTTTCCTTCCACATTTGTATAGAGAACATGTCTTTTAATCCTGGTGTGGTGAATAAAAAGTGAACAAAGAAATTTTGCCACCATTTAATTAGGAAGATGTATACAATTTTTACTATTTGCATTATACTGGGGACATTCTCTGATGATAAAAATGTAGTTGATATTATCAGTGGCATCCCACAAGTCTCTGAACTGGTTCACATATTTCTGTACCATTTTTCTGAGGTATAAAAGTTGTAAATGGGCAATAGATAACAACAGTAAAATGTTTATCTAATGTTGCATTGCTCCAAACTGGTCAATGAAAGATATATACTTGGTACATAAATGAATACCTCAAATGCATTATTAACAAATGTGTCACAATGAGTCTTGACAAAAAAAAGCATACATTAAATTAAATAGTACATGGTTAAATCTTAAAACAATGATGCCATCATTGCATAGCTAAGACAATGGGTGTTAACCAAAGTGAGAAAGACATACTGTGTAGCCCATTGCATTTTAAACAGTATGATCTAGCTACGTCTGAAAGATCATTATATTGTTTTACCTCCTTTTTCTGACACATTAGTGTATATAATACTGCATTATGTAGCCTCCATATGTGACACCTGAAACAGCTAGAAAAATGGCATTGTCACTTACTAGAAAAATCAAAAGTTTTGAAAACTTGGAACAGTGTCATACTAGAAAAATCAGAGTTAGGCAACTTGAAATATTTGGAAAGACTTCAGAAGTTGTCATTATAATCTTTCTTTTTGACATAGGTTACACAAAGATAGCCTTTGCCTGATCTATAAGGCAACATCTAAGTGTCTGCCCCTAGACTGTACCATGGGGAGAGTTAACACTGGACCCAGAGACCTAGTGTTAAACACATCAATACCAAAAATAGTAAACATATACATTATGCAATGCCCTACAATAGTATTTTGAATACTTCCCTTTAAAGTCTAAAGCAGTATTTCATATTCTTTCACAATTATATATAGCAATTAAGCTTCTGAAAGACAGTCCCCAGGAATCATGAAGCTTGGCGCAAGGGCAGAGTTAGCCATGCGCTGACTATGCGGCATAGAGATGGTGCAGCAGCACCATATGCATGTTAATGAAGGTGCACTGATGCAATGTCCACGTGCATAGGAAATGTGCATGAGTGCAGGGGGCATGTCTAAACGCTGCATGGAGGTGTGAACATGACAGCTGCAGACGCACAACCTAAAATGCTGACTAGTACGGCCTGCCTGTAATAGTAATCACTTCTGTCAGTGTCCGTGGATACTGAAATGTATGCAAAGCATACAAGACAGCTTTGTGAACACTCAAAATAAAAAGTAAACACACAGGCACATAGCTGAATATTGAGCCCCTGTCCCTCGAACAAATAACATTTAAAACCCAGTGCCCATATTCCATTTAGTGTTGATTGTTTTACAAAGTGGAAGCAAAACGCAGCGTATTTGCACACAGCTGCCCTTTGCTAAGCCTAGCCCAGTGGTTAGGGTTACCAACTGTCCCACTTTGTGAGGGACAGTTTCTCTCTGGGCAATTGTGTCCTTACCAAAAATATTAAAAATGGCAAATGTCCTGCGATTGTAGGACATAATTATGTCCCATATTTTATGTAATAGTTCCATAAAATAGTTATTTCTGTATCTAAAATACTTAAATGTTACAAGAAACAGAATTAGCAACTAAACTGCTACAAGAATAAGCTTTTACTTAGGCATAAACGTAAAGCACTATCCTTTGTACTGACCGTGGGTATGTGTCAGCCTGTAAAATCTGATGTGTGTCCCAAAAATGTCCCACTTTGGCCAATTGAAAAGGTGGCAACCCTATCAATGGTCAGAGCATTCGCTCAATAACTGTCCATTTCTGGTCCAAGTCGTCCTTGTCTGGATGGCCCAAAGATGAATGGGTATTAGAATTACCCGGGTCTACCTACCATGTCATGAAAGATAAGTATTTGCGTGTACCTATGTGCGTGAAGTACAGCATGTGGAAGATCAAATATGTTAGGGTTGTCCTCACAACCATATTGGTACCAGAGATATGCAGAGTACGCAGTGTGTTTTGTTGTCTGTGCCATAGGCCATCAACAAGAGAAGGGATGGATGGTGTGTGTGGAATATGGGGGGGGGGGGGTTGACGGGTAATGTAATAATTCACCAAAGGGAGACTTGGTCGGATGTGCAATAGGTGAACTGGAGGTGTACGAGGGAGCAGTGGGTGAATCAGAAAGGAAACCAAAGAACATACATTCACATCTGCAATACACCTTGACAGGCCATACTGCAGAGCACAATCCCACAAACATATGAACATTAAAATGTGCGATACACATGTACAGAAACGTTATAGGCTTACACCCACATAATGGTCTGGCCTGAACCGAGCCATCCAACTCCAACACACCTGGATACATAATTGAATACCCATCATCCCCTCCACAGCACACCACCCCACCCCCTTGCTGAACATCCACCAAAACCACCCATACTCGGGCTGCTAGCTTGGCACAGCCATATCTGCACATAGTGCCCCCTACCCATATCTAGTAGGCAGTCTCACCCTAGGCAGTCTCAGGCTTGCAAACTAGGTATCCCTTGCATGTATAACCTTCCCTCATTTTTGTAAAGCCAAAAGAATTAGAGTCATTGGTGTCCACAATTTTTGGCCATCCCTCATGGGATAAGTGTCAGTTCTAAAGATTAGATGTGGTGGCATGATACGATCTCCAGAACCGTAGACAACTGGACACTAGTTGCATTAGCAGCAGTTGTCCACAACCCTGCTCGGCCTCCAGCCAGTCCTGCAGAACCTACGACTCAGGATTAAACACCTGAACATGATACACATCTCTGCATGTGCATTATCGGGAATTTATACCATTCACATGTTCCCATGAAGCTTCCCCATAGCCATCTCCCAAATAGTACATGTCCACAAATTGTATACCCCGTTCAGGTTCCTCGTCGTAATGATGCACACAACCCCTGTATACAAACGGTACAGGTACCACCCGTATGCGGTTGTTCATATACATTGCCATGTATAACTCCAGATATGTAATCATATATCTATAAATGTACATACGTATATTCACATAGCTACACATCACACATACATGCATATAAGTAGTTGTCAAGTATGTGTCCATTTCATAAATATGTATACTTGCAAATGTATACATATGCCTCTCAGAAACATATGAATAGTAACATGTACTATATATATGTACACCACCCAACTGTCACATTTGTTGCCAGTACTGTGGAATGGCTGTAGTAAAGTCATATATCCTAATTACCATCCATAGACAATGTATCACAGATGGTTTAGTGGTAAAACCAGTGACTATGGTGTTCCTGTTCCCGGGTCCAAGCCATGCAAGGGCTAATTTTATATGATGGCCACAATAATGGCAGTCGAATATAGGGTGATTAAGGCGCTTTAAAGCAGACGTAAGCGGGTATGTGCGACGGTAAGTGGTGGTCATTCAACAGTATGGGAAATGTAAATAAGCATGTAGGTGTATATGCACGTGCATGTACAGACAGACATATATATATATATATATATATATATATATATATATATATATATATATATATATATATATCCATGAAGAATGAACATGGTCACAATAAAGCAGTCATAGCAAATGTGAAGGGAAACAGCAGTGGAACCCCCCTGTAATATTTAGTGTTGTCATATCAAGCTGCCCAGAGGTCAGCAAACCTCCTGTATCTCCAACCACAGGTAGGATGCTAACAGTGGAACTAACTATGTCCACGTGCTAAGTCTGACTTTCAAACAGGTACAGGGCAGTCCCAGTCACCAGTCGGACGAGCCAAAAACCGGAAGACTAATTGAACACCCTAACCATTATATGAACGTATGTCCCAGGACTATAAGCTTGGGATGTCTGCATATACTTGGAGTGAGCCAACATACGGGATGTGTCTAGAGCAGTAGGGAATGGCGAATGTGTAGTACTGCAGTTTTCCCAACAGGAAATTGGATGCCTGCTGTGTTAGTGAAGTGTTGAGGTGTGTGTTCGGGTAACTATGATATTGCCAACATCCTGGCAGATAGGTTCAGTGCTAACTTTACCCCCCAACCCCCTAAAGGGCCCATATCTATACAGGAAGAATGCAGAGTCCCTGTAATCACAACTATGCAGGTAAAAGCTGCACTCTCTAAAGCCAAAAACACAGCATCCATGGGACCGGACAACATCCCAGGCTGTGTTTTACACGAACTTCAGAATGAACTGGCTCCCCGCTTAAGAACCATGCTCAATAATAGCCTGGCATCAGGCTTTGTGCCCACTAAATGGCACACAGCAACAGTTATCCTACTCCACAAAGGGAAAGCCACCACTGATCCTGGGAACTATCGACCTATTAGCCTGATGAGCCTGGTCTGCAAGGCCATGGAATGTATCATCATAAACAAAGACATTGGTAACCTCCAAACTTTGGATTCCACCCAGTTTGGGTTTGTGAAAGGCAGATCATGCCTCCTGTACCTAATTGACTTCTTTGAGGCAGACACCAAAGCTGTGGATGAGGGTAAGGTGGTTCATACAGCCTATCTTGACCTCACCAAGGCTTTCAACACCATCCCCCATTCTGAAATTATAGCTAAACTCACTAAACTAGGTATAAATCCCTATGTCACAAGATGGGTTGCCAATTGGTTCACTGACAGAAACTACACTGTAAAAGTTGCAGACTCCAAATCTGGCCTCAAAGCAGTGACAAGTGGAGTACCACAGGGTTCCGTCCTGGGACCTCTCCTGTTTGGTATCTACTTCTCTGAAGTACAGGCTAACACAGAAGGCCTCTGGTTAACGAAGTTTGCAGATGAATGCAAACTAGGAACCATAGTCAAGTCCCCAAATGATGTGGACATCCTACAGAAGGGCCTCACTGAGACAGATGCCTGGTGTCAGAGCCATGGCCTCAAGCTCAATGCCAAAAAGTGCAGTGTCATCCCCTTTGGTAAAAGCTGTGTACCCATGAACTGCCACATAGGCAGCAATCTACTTAACACCGAATGCGAGATAAGAGACCTTGGTACCCAGGTGGACAGTAGTCTCTCCTGTGATAGTCATATCGCCACAGTAGTCAGGAAGCACTTCTACATGGCACACTTCATCATAAAAGGGTTCTCATCCAGGAAAAAAGAGGTCATTGTTCCCCTCTACTTGTCACTCATTATAGAGTACAATGCCCCTTTTGGAATGTACCTCACAAGACGTCTGCAGCAGCTGGAACGGCCACAGAAGTACCTCACAAAGAGGATTAATGGCCTCAAACAAATGCCCTACACTGACCACCTCAAAAAATTCCAGCATTACTCCGTAGCATATCACCTGCTCCGAGGTGATCTCTGCCTAACATATAAAGCTATGTAAAACCCAGAGCTGTTGGACATGCTACACCTAAAGAAATCCCAATTCCTCTGAGCTACACGCTCTAGGGACCTAAACCTTGTCACCACAATAAACAAGACATGCTGGAGGGATAGATTCCTGTCCCAGAGACTTCCTATACACTTGAACAAGCCACCCATCTATGTCAAGCAAAGTTCTTCATTAGCACTCTTCAAGAAAAATCTTGATGAGTGGATGATAAATAGGAAATACACCCCAGGGATCACTTCTGTGTCTCTGCTTGACAGTGGCACAGGAAAATAACTTTCTTGGGTGGCGTAAGCTATGGACCTTGATAGCTAGGCTTACATAGGCCTTTGGGCCAATAGCCTAGTACCTACCAATGAACCTATGAATGTATGAACCATGGATATACATATAAATGAAGCAGAACACCAATAGTGTAGTGGTTAGAGCATCCGCCTATTGAGCAGACATTGCCAGTTTGACAGTAGTACACACCATTTCTGACACGTAATCCATATATGAGCATATCTTGCTAATTTTATGCCGTATAATGATATAATACCATTGAAATGTGAACTGGGGTGACGTATCACAGTAAGAATGCAGAAGTTGTTTGTGTGATGTGAAACAGCAGTTAAACCGCAGCTGAAAAGTGTTGTACTCACCCTTTGTCCAACAGCCCTTGTTCTGCCCAGCAACACAATAAACCGCGTTGGCCAGGCCCGACGCCAGGACCCTACACATCACAATAAATGTGATTTACCACTAAGCCATGGCAGTTATACCTTCAATCAAAGTGGTACTGTCATAATGAATAAGGCACAAATAAGCACAAATAAGTGGCAGTAAACATATGTAACACACAGTAAGCATATGTATATATATATATATATATATATATATATATATATATATATATATATATATATATATATATATATATATATATATATATATATATATGTATATATATATATATATATATATATATATACACACACACACACATACACACACACACACACACACACACACACACACACACACACACACATATATATATGGGTGTGTGTATATATATATATATATATATATATATATATATATATATATATATATATATATATATATATATATATATATATATATATATATATATATATATATATATATATATATATATATATATATATATATATATATATATATATATATATATATATATATGTATATGTATATGTATATATATATATATATATATATATATATATATATATATGAAGAATGAACGTAGTAGCAATAAAGCCTAGACAAGGGATGTGAAGTGAATCAAGAGCAACTATGGTATTATATAGTGCTGTCAGCGTATGTCATGAAAAGCTGCCCAGGAGTGAGCAGAGCACTGCTAATCACACCACAGGCAGGGTTTTACCAATGGGAGTAACATCGTTGAATTGCTAAGTCTACTTTACACACAGACAGACAGTAGTCCCTGCTGGGACTACCAAAAATTGTAAAGCGCAAAAGGCTGTAATCTATAAACCTAGCAAAGGCAGGTATGTTCAAAGATTAAATGGCGGAAGAGCCTGTGAATACATGAGGCGGGACAACATATGTGTAGGGCCCCTAATGCTCTGTCAAGGGCAATGTTTAGAGGTGCGTCATGACTGTGATAACAAGTGGATAATGGAAGTTACACATGTAAGTTGAACACGGGTGGGGAGGAGGAACTATGTGTATGAAATTATGGATCGAAGTGTGCCAGGGTTGGATGGCCTGGTTCTAATTGGACCGCCCCATGGAGGTCAGTAAGTTCGTAATAGGTATTATGTGGGAAGGTATATATGTGGGAAGAAATAGCTAGGGAATTGTTATGGCTAGGCTTGTATAGGCCCTAGGGCTGATAGCCTAGTACCAACCTATGAACTTATGAACCTATATATCCATACACACATGCAGACAACAATATGTAGAAGTACATTCTCTGTAACACATGCATTCCATTTGTAGACATAAATAATAGGAATGTGCACATACAACCATCGACAGTAGATGGAATAATAGGCTGTGCAGAAGAGGGATGGGCCGAAACTGCTAGAACGCAGAGGCGTGTACAGTGTCTAAAGTCAGTGCTGTGCTGACGATAATCAAATGTGAGGGCTTCCCCACACATGGAATCCTTCCTGTGATCTGCCCGGTACAACAGCGCCAATTACTTAACCTGTCTAATTGTAAAAGAAATACGCTGAACACGTACATAACTAGGCTCCCATGTGTAACGTGTGCGATACCGCATAGTCATACATATTAATGAATTGTAGTATCATGTTAACGGGAGTAAGGATGTAATAAAGTATAGAGTCTAATCTTGCCATAAACACATACGTGTTCCATGTGGGGCAACTCAATAATTGCAAATAGTATTCTTTGGTTGCTCACATCACCAATGTTTGCGGACTAAACGTATGGGAGGTCTGAGGATACGGGGAGTGAGTAAGCCGATGGGATGGCTCTATAGGAGTAGGGAGTGGCCAGTGTGTAGTGGTGTCGATACACCACAAATCCGATAGGAGAATGGATGACAGCAGTGTTAGGGAGGCATTGGGCTATGTTTGGGGAACCAGGAGCCATGGGTATATGGGTATATATGCATATGGAGCAGCACAGCAATAGTGCAATCATTAGAGCAACCCCCTAATAAACAGACATTCTCGTACAGAATCACACTGTATCACATTCCAACCATCGATAATCCATACATGAACATATTGCGATATCTGTCCGCTGTATAACGCGCTAAATATTGATTACAAGATAACTGGAATGAAGTGTCAGTGTCATAATGAATAAGGCAGTAGTATGCAGGTGAAGCATATATAAACACCATTACACATGTGTAAGTGCATATGCGCAGGGTATATATTGGTTTACAGACACACACACACACACACACATATATATATATATATATATATATATATATATATATATATAGATATAGATATAGATATATATATATATATACATATATGTATAGACATACAGATATATATATATATATATATATATATATATATATATCTATATATATAAATATATATATATATATATATATATATATATATATATATATAGGTTCATACCCTGGGGAAATTATAAGCCTAGCCCGATTTTGTTTGGCTTACGCCACCCCTTGATTTCAGTATACTATGCCCTTTTTATGGTTTAGTTTACTGTGCCTCTGTCTAATAGTGACATGGAAGTAATCCCCGGGACAAACCTATGATCCCCCATCCACTCATCAAGATTCTTCTTGAAGAGATTCAGTGAGGTGCTCTGCCTAACATAAATTGGAATTCTATTCCAGAGTGAAGGGAGCCTCTGGGTTATGAATCTGTCCCTCCAGCAAGTCCTATTTATTTCTGTGCTGAGGTTCAAGTCCCTCGAGCGTGGCTCTAAGGGATTTAGATTTACTGAGGTGGAGCATGTCCATTAATTCTGGATTGGACATAGCTTTATATGTCAGGCATAGATCGCCTCAAAGTAGGCGGTATGCAACTGAGTAGAGCTGGAGTTTTTTTAACCGAGCAGCATATGGCATCTGTTTGAGTCCCTTGATCCTCTTGGTGAGGTACTTTTGGGGTCTT
Organism: Protopterus annectens; assembly: GCF_019279795.1. Taxonomy (NCBI): domain Eukaryota; kingdom Metazoa; phylum Chordata; order Ceratodontiformes; family Protopteridae; genus Protopterus; species Protopterus annectens. Next base: position 92,651,922 of record NC_056749.1, read on the forward strand.
TCTAATTGCTGCAGGTGTCGGGTAAGGTACATCCCAAAAGGGGCATTGTATTCCATGATGGGCCTGATGAGGGATGAATAAAGGGGCACGATTACCTCTCTTGATCTAGATGTGAATCCTTTCATGATGAGGTGGGCCATGTAGAAGGTCTTTCTAACCACTTTGGCAATGTGGTTGTCAAAGGAGAGATTGCTATCAACTTGGGTCCCCAGATCCCTAATTACTTTCTCTGTACTTAATGGTTTACCGCCTATGTGGTAGTTTGTGGGCACATTGTTTTTGCCAAAGGGTATGACTATACACTTTTTGGCATTTAGCTTTAGACCATGGCTCTGGCACCAGTTATCCATCTCTGTGAGACCTTTTTGAAGGATGTTTGTGTCAGCTGGAGAGTCGATTATGGCACCCAGTTTGCAGTCATCTGCGAACTTGGTGAGCCATAGTCCTCCCACATTGGCCTGTACCTCGGAAAACTATATACTGAACAAGAGCGGTCCCAGGACAGAACCTTGTGGGACAACAGAACCTTGTGGGACACCACTTGTGACTGGTTTCAAGTCTGACATGGCTCCAGCAACTCTCCCTCTGTGGGTTCTGTCTTTGAGCCAGTTTGGGACCCATCTTGTGACATAGGGGTTTATATTTAAGCTGGATAGCTTATCTATGATGCCCGCGTGGGGTATTGTGTCAAATGCTTTGCTAGGTCCAGATAGGCTATGTGGACTATCTTCCCTTCATCTATGGCTTTGGTGACTGTTTCAAAGAAGTCAACCAGGTTCAAAAGGCAGGATCTGCCCTTGACGAAGCCGAATTGGGTAGGATCTAGTGTCTGTAGGTCCCCGATGTCTTTGTTTATGAGCTCCATGATGATCCTCTCCATAGCCTTGCAGACTAAGCTAGTCAGGCTTATGGGGCGATAGTTTCCAGGGTCTGTGGAGGCTCTACCTTTGTGGAGTGGGACCACTGTTGCTGTACGCCATTCTGTGGGCACATATCCTGTAGTGAGGCTGAGATTGTACAGCTGTTTTATTTGAGGGATTAGTTCTTCTTGGAGTTCATGTAGGATGCAACCCGTGATGCCATCTGGTCCCATGGAAGCAGTGTTTTTTGCTTTGGAGAGGGCAGCCTTCACCTGAGCATCAGAGATGTTTGGGAGGCAGCCCCTTGCTGGGATAGACACTTGCTCTTTTGGGGGGGGGGTGGAGAAGTTTGCACTGAACCTGTCTGCCAGGATATTGGTGATGTCTGTGGGTTCAGTGTATTTTTTGTCATTTAGAATCAACTCAGAACAAGTCTGGGAGTTGCATCCCAGGTTCCTAACATAACTGAAAAAAGCCTTATGATTGTCTTTAGTGTCCTGTGCAATTTTTCTCTCAAAGCTGGCCTTGGAGGATTTTATGAGGGATTTTTGCTAGTACTGATCAGAGATGCCTTCCCTATTAGGGATTTTGCTCTATGATGTAGTATCTTCCTCC